>NW_009614684.1:0-75521 GCF_000690535.1 Cariama cristata | reverse complement strand
AGGTCCTTTTCCCCTGGGCAGCTTTCCAGCCACTCTGCCCCCAGCCTGTAGCGTTCCATGGGGTTGTTATGACCCAAGTGCAGGACTCGGTGCTGAGCCTTGTTGAACCTCATACAATTGGGCTCAGCCCATCGATCCAGCCAGTCCAGATCCCTCTGCAGAGCCTTCCTACCCTCAGGCAGATCAACACTCCTGCCCAGCCTGGTGTCATCTGCAAACTGACTGAGGGTGCACTTGATCCCCTCATCCAGGTCATTGATAACAATGTTAAAACAGAACTGGTCCCGATACTGAGCCGTGGGGAACACCACTTGTGACTAGCCACCAACTGGTTTTAACTCCCTTCACCCCAAAAACTAGATTTATTTTTTTTTTCTCTGAACTACAAGGAAGTCAAGTCCTTATCTTGCCATGAGACCTGTATGGAGGGATCTCTGAACCCTTGTGGACTAAGCCGTATTCTTTATAGAGACAGTAGTATGCAGGTTTTTTTACATAATTCTATAACTGATACCCATGCAAAGATAAGAAATCTTGCCTGTGTTCACATTTCATTGTAGACTTCAGATACGTGTTTCTTCTTTAAAAGAATTTGGAATATCAGCTTATTTTAGGCTACTTTTTAATCCCCTTTTCATATCTACAGCTCCTTCTCTGATGATAGTACCTGCCTGATGAAACAGTAGGATTATGTGTGATAATCAGATATATAATGTTTGGATTTGTACACGCTACATGTGAGAGAATAGAAAAATTTGAATTGAAGAAACATCGTGCTTGAACAGCAGGAGGTTTTAAAAAAGAAAAAAACGCATTTGAATCACAAGTTTCAGCAGTTTTTTAACATTTTGCTCCCAATTACCTTACTATTTTTAAAGTAATTATTTCAATTAAGATGGAAAAGTTGATTGCCTTATTCTTCTGTGAACAGATAGTTACAGGTGACCCAGAGGAAGAGGCCCTGCTTTCCTTCAGGGGAGATTTAGCTGTGGAGGTGCTGCTTGGCATTGGCACCATGTAGCCTGGCAGGGTGCAAGGCACACGGTGGGATGTGGCACCTTGGGGAACCACCCCATGTAACAGGGCTGGATGCAGCAGCACAGGCTATTTACTTGGAGGACATAGCACTGAACTCATACTGTCTCATAGGGAAACTCTGGCTGCTTTGGATAAAATGGCAATACAAAAGTAATCACAGGACTATCACAGAAGCAACTGCAGTCCTAAACTTAACCAATATCTATGTACAATGCTACTTCTATATATTTTCATTTTTTTATGGTTATGCCACATATGTACCTTTGTCTACTCTAACTAAAAATCTAGATTGATTTCCCCCTCCAAAGGACTTTTTTAGCCTGGTGTAAAGCTTAAAATGAAAAGTTTGGAGTCTCTGTAATCAGCCCATTTGAAGTTTCATATCTGAAAATCCAGCAAAGTGAACCAAGCTTTAAACACTGATACATTTTGAATTTTAATAGACTTTATTACAAGCCTTCAAATTAAAAGCTGTCAGGAGAGATAAAAGGTTGGGGATTTGGATTCAAAGGGACTTTGATTAGACATAAAGGTCAGCAATGGTGGCAAAAAGTCGATGCATCTAAATTAAGCATAAACCTCTGGAAGAGAATATGCTAATCTTTCATGTAAAGTACTTGTCAGACTGATCTTGGCTCATATCCACAACAGTTAAACTATTTTCTGTGATGAAATTTTAACAAATGGTAATCCATGTGTAATTTGCCTGTCAAGTGCGTGCCATTTGTTTTTACAAATGTTAGATTTTAACTGCTAAGGAATCATATTATACTACATAATGTGCTCCTGATTAAAGATTTTGGTTTAGAATCTTTAGTTCAATTTTTAGCTGCAACTTTTTTCCATGGGAATGTAAAATGTAAATGGAAGGGAAGGAAAAAGAAAGAAAAACGAAACTCTAAATGTCATTGCTTTTTGTAAAACTAAGTATAAATGTATAAATTACGCTTTAATTGAGCAGCTACTTCAGATGCTTAAAGCTATAGTAACTTAATATTTCTGAATGTGAAATTAAGATTCTGCACTGTTAGTGAGCAAATTCATTAAAGACATAAAAGGATGACAGGATGAAAAAGGATTTACATTTGTAGAATCTTCTGTTAAATTATGAGAAGTGACAAGCTCCATTTTTTGATGCTGAAATCAAGGTTGCATGTCTAAACCACAGTGACACCGTGGCTGGATTTTGCATAGCTGAGAACTAATAGGAAATTAATAGAGTGTAATACAGGCCTATTGAATTCAGTCTAACTTTGTAGCTTTGATGTGTAGGAACAGAAGGCATAATTTCAGTCTTTGTTTAGTGTCCTGGACAGATAGCTTCACTAACATCTAGGTATGGTCAGGATTAAAAATGTGATGGATAGCGCCACAGCACCTTCTTGACAGCTTTTCTGTTCAAATACAAATTTCTGTCACAGCCCCAGAATGTTTGAAGGAGCATTCAGAGATGAAATATTGTAGCTGCAACAAGCCCAGTGTGAAGCTATTATGTTTTGAAAGGAAAAATAATTACAAACTGTACATCTCCTAGGCACATATCTGTATTAATAATGCATAGTAATAAATACACTGGAGTATACTAATGAAATGTTATTGAACATTAAAGTTTTGGGAACCATAAGGTTATGAATCTGCCAAGAAAAATGTCAATGCATCTGTCTAGTTTTAGATTTTTCTACCTGTTTTAGGCAAATAAGTATTTGGGAAAGTTAGAATAGGTCATGTTTTATTCTAGCTTTCATAATGTCTCTTTGGGATATTTTCTCAAAGTTGAGATTTTTTAAAAATATCCATCCATTTCCATACCAAAAAATATTTCCTTTCACTTAAGACTGTCACTATTGCCTCCAATAATTTGTGGTAAAAGGAATGTTTTTATTGCAGTGCTCTATAGATGGAATATTGTCCTTATTGTAGCAGCAAAGTAGGTCAGAACCTCACTGTTTGACAGATGTGACACACAATGTCCCTACCTCCGTATTAATCATGAATAAAATGAAAAAGCAGCTGATTAGTACAAAAGAAGGTCTGTATGTAAAGAACTAATACCTGTAGTGATTTTCTTCTTTGTGCTTAACCGTTAATTGGAGGAAAGACTTAAACTTTATCTCGTTGCAACTGATGCCCACACAAGCACAGGGAGTCCACCTGACACTGCACGATGGCATAAAGCATTGTAATACGAGCCATTGATTTAGCACAATAAGAAAGAAAATTGGACTCCATGAAGTGAGAATAAATTGTCTGGCTGCTGAATCTCTGTCATGAAATTTCATCTCTTGCTCACGTGCTGTCCATGAGATACGGTCGTTTGTCAGCTACCAAAGAACCCGCAGTTCTCTACTAGTGCTGTTGTGATATGGGCTACTTTAGTTATCACAACAGAGGTAAACACAAATGAGGTTGCCATCCATGTTGAGTAGTCTAGTCACACTTTTGTCAAATCTAAGCTTCAGAGAAATCAAAAGTGGGACAGAAATCTCTTAAATGTCTTCAGCCTTAGTATGACACGTACTTTTTTGAGATAACATCGATGAAAATATTGTTCTGTTTTCACACAGGTACTTCTGCAAATCATTTTAAAGATAAAAGTATAGACCCTGAATACCCAATAAACAGGCAATTAACCTGTCTCTTCAGCAAAGTTAGTCTTATTGGGATTTATTTATGTATTTCTAAATATTGATGTTAACTGGGCCTTGACTGTGCTTAGAATGATGGCTGCATGTTTCTCAGTCTCTTAAACCAATTCAGAATAGAAAGACCACCTCATTTCACACAACATTGACTGCATCCTTGCTGCAATAATGTACTAGTTCTATTTACTCTTAGCTTAATCTGTCAACCTTATAACGCTTATATTAACATTTGGGATCCTCCCTATAAAAGGCAGTGATTGATAAAGCTGCTCAGAAGGCTGAAAAACTGAAGTACTTACAGAGTTTATTGTAGTCAAAAAATACTGATATTCATATATAAAATGGGGGGTGGGGGCATAGCAAAGTGACAGATGGATATGATAAACTTTTTTTTTTAAACAAAATGGAGGCAGAATAACCAAAATTAGTGTTTCTTAATAGCATTGTCTATGGCTGAGTAGACTCTGAAAGTAGGAGAAGCATTTGGATGGCAACTAATGTTAAGAGTTAGTTAAGCTGTGAGAAAGGACTAAGCAAAGAAAACTCACCTCCATCTCCTTTATTCTCCAATTCTGTCACACAGTTTTGTGCAGTCTGCTGCCTCTCCCTCATTTTGATTTAATATTGGATTTGCATTTAAAAAAAATAAAAAAATCCAAGCACACCTTCCTAAAGAATTGAAGTTACCTGGGGGAAGGTGGGGGGGGTGGGAATCTTGTTCAAGGATTAAAAATATGAAATTCAGCCTAAGCAACTAAAGCAAAATGGTTTGCTGACTAGAGATAGATAAGAGTTGTTATTTGTTTAATTCCAAATATTTTGGTTTGACTATACAGATTTCCAGAGGAGCCAGGACATATGGTTCCTTGGCCATGGTGCAGTCTGCCTGCTAGATCTTCCCCAGAGCCAGCCCCATGTCACTGTCGCAGAAGTAGTCAACCCAGTGCAAATTTGGGCTCTGTCAAAGCTTCCAGGGCAACTTGCCCAGAGAACTTTCTGGAAGCTGCCTCAGTTAAGGAACTATTCAGTTGTTTCTTTAAGTTCAATTTTGGACTAAAATATGAAATAACACAATTTCCTGCAGTTCAATTCTGTTCTTTCAATTGGTTCTTCTAGCTCCTGTTCATCTCCTTAGCTGGATGTAGCTGGTCATCATTCCCCTTTTTCTGAGGAAATCAACGTTGTCTTATATCACTAGGAACTTTTATTTTTTTTCACTGAAGTAGAGAGAAGGAACACATTGTGATCTGGAATTGTATGATGGATAGTATCTTGACATTAGTCTCTTAAACTGAAAGGGCTTTCAGGCTGGAACACTTTTCTTAATACCATATTTTATGGAGAGTGTGATTCCTCAAATAGGCAGGAACCTGGACATTAAGATTTTATAAGTAAAATGAAAGACCTTAAACTTCTTTTAGCAGAGAGAGGGCTGAGAGGGGTCTATTACCTGGCTTGTGGTGGTGCACATATGTTGTCCTTGTCTAAGCGTCTGTCGTGGGCCAAGGTGACAGGCTGCCTGAAGCAGGGAGAGGAAGAGCATGCTATTTTCAAATGTTTTTTTTCTTAGGCTTATTTAGAAAAAATTCAAGTTTATAGGATAATTTTGGCTTACATTTAGAAGCCTGCTATATTTCATCAAACCTTGAATGACTGACACATAGAATGCCTTCTATTGATGTTTAAACAACAGCCTGAGCAACATTTCAGTCTGTAAGATGCTGAAGTTTGGGAATGAGCACATTCCTTTGCTCTCCAAGACACCTATACTAAGTAGATGACCTTTAGCTTGAGGAAGGATTGCTGGACTCCCAGAGCATCTCATTGGTATTGGATTTAGTCTTCTGGACCACCAGCAGAAAATCATGCTGGGCTGTCATAACTCCTTCATCCAAGACGTGCTGAAAAGGATGTTTGATCTCTGGCAACAGTGAAGGTATGCATCAACATTAGTTACTCTCACCCTCTCTCATTGTTTCTCAAGTAATCTGGAAGTAAACGAGCTATTAATGTTTGATATCAAGACATTTTCTACTCTCCTGTCACAAATACGAGTTTCCTCATGTCATTTCATGTCATCCTATTCTCTCTGAAGTTAGAAACAAACTACCTTACAAAAAGGACTCAGAGCTAATACCAAATGCATTGCGGATATAATGTTTCTGAATTAAAATATTTATTTTGTAAAGCTTTTGATTTGTAAACTTCCATGGTAGCAGAGCATATAACCTTTGGTACCTTCTTTTCAACTATGGGAATTGGGTAGGATTGTGTGCTTGGGCTTCCATTGTCTTTTCAGAGTGGTTTTGTTTACTAAAAGTATTCTGTAGAATGAGTGTAAACTTCTGTAAGTAAAAAAATAAAATGAACAAAATCAGCTTCAAACCCACAGAAGTTCTTTTCTCAGCGTGGTAGATGAATGTGTGCACTGACCCATGCAGCTGGTGGTTGAGGGTATAGCCTGCTGAGGTGAGAGCCTGCTCATGTTTTAAAGCAACACAATTTCTGATCATAGCTGTGTTGCTGAGGGATCTCTTGTATTTCTCCTCTTGTTCTCTTGTCAGATTTCAAAGACCAACAGGAAAAAATGTTGCATTGTGTCTGTGTATTGCCTGATCATAGTGGAGCGTTATGAATGAATTACAAAAGCAAGCAAAACTTTAAATAGATTATACAATATGTAGCTCATTTCCTCTGTTGAGATATTCCATACATGCACTTATTAGTAGATGCTGGTGTTTTCCAGAATTCAGCCCTTCTCTTTAAACCACCATATTTGGTGATTTCACACCATGTTAAAGGAAGCTAATTCAATGGCATATTACTGCTTCAAATTTCTACCTGCTTCCTACTTTGCACCTTGGTACTCCTCGTACTTCTCTTTTTTTCTATACTGATAGTGTGGCTGATCCAATGGAAAAATAACCCTGAAAGAGCACGTTTCATTTCATAAGCCAAGTGACGCATCTCTCAGTCCGACGTGAATTGGCAAGGAAAACCAGAATTGCCCCTTTCAGTGTCAGCTCAGTGTTAAACTGGCTTAGATGCAGCCTGAAACCGCGTCTGCAGAAATACTAAGGATCCTAAACACCACAATGGATTTAAATAAAAAGTCTTATCTTTTATACTTCATTAACTGTATAAATAACCTGAGAAAATAAGCAAAATTATCAACTCCATTTGGATAAGCACACAAGTAAAGTACAGGAGCCCCAGAAGTAGAGGGGGAGAGCAGTGGCCATTTCCCACACTGAAGAATGTAAACCAAGGTTGGCATGTGGCTGCCCTCTGGTTTTCTCTAAGATTATATAAGCTGGGACATTACTAATGGAATAACATGATGAAAAAGCAGCGTTAAAAGGAGTTTAATTCTCCATCTCACATTTTTAAGATATGGCATTAATAATTCAGTTGAGTTTTAGTAGCCTTTTCAGTTGTAGCCCTCTAATGACAAGCTTGCTTTCTAATGTTTAACGCCTGCTGCGCAAGTGGTACTTTTAACAAAATACATTTGCTGCAGGCTTTTTGACATGGTTTCACACTGAGATAAACACGATTAACATGAGCTATTTAAAATTCCTTTCTCTTGTGCTTGTTTATTAATGGTCTTTTAAGATCTATTTTTGTTATTAATTTTAACGAATGTGTAACAAATTTGATGGCACAGTGAGAGTATGCAATTTAAATGTTTTACTCTTGAGAAATTCCTGGGTTATCTCCTGTTTGTAATAGCATATTCACATACATAGGCTTGGGAATGACCATATTGGTCCTTCTTTTAACATGCTGTACAGCAGAATGTATTGTAGCAGCAAATGGAGGGTGAGCCAAAGGAGTGCAGGCAGGCTAGCTTACATAGTATAAAAATTTCATTAGAAAGTATTTCCAGTGAATCCTATTTTGTGTAAAAAGTCTTATCTTTTCTACATGTCACATCAAAATGGCTTTTAGTAAAAATAGTCTTGCAAAGAATGGCTACTGGGGGGGGCTGTACTGAATATTCATAACATGTAGTACATCAGAGTGCACTGAGATCTTTCAGAATAAATATATTCCTTTTAGGTTAAGCTAGTTCAGAATATTGTTGTTAATCTTCTTTACATCCTTCCAGACAGTCTGTGTAAAACACTTTTTGAATTAAAAAAAAAAAAAAAAGAAAAGAAAGAAATGCTGGTCATTTCCAATACTGGCCACCTCAATCTCCACCTCTCATTCAAATTAGTGGAAAGACTTCTCTTGACTTTGGCGGGAAATGGATCTTCTCAGCATGCTTTTGAAGCAGTAAAGGGAAGAATACATGCCTGAAAAAGACAAATATCTGTTAAAGCCCTCAAGGGCAAAGCTGTTGTAAGGTACATTTTGTGCTCTCCTTTCCAGACTGCCACCTCTGCTGACTGATTGAAATATCTCTACTTACTTTCCTCCCTTTTTATAGGGGTTAGTCTGAAAGTACACCTCTCATAGCAGAATCAGAGGAAGACTGCTCCTTGCATCTTACTCCTCCTGTGCATCTGGGCAAATGACAACTACAATTGGTTTTTAATGGATGGATTTGAAAGAGGCAATGGACTGATTTGATAATAGGCAGATCTTCACCTTAATAAATTAACATAAACTGAAGCTGTCCTGTTCAGGTAATTCAAGTACGGTAAATATTATATATTTGCTTATCATGGCCTTTCTGCCCAGTGAATCCTGCAGCTGTTTGTGAGCAGTTCTGATAAAGACCTATATATGGATACAAGTAGAATACTAAGTCTGACAAATGACACAATTGTTCAGTTGACTCTGTGGGGACTGTGCATTACACTTAGGAGGGTACGTCTGCTTATCAGGCCTGTTCCCCTCGTCTCTGCTGCTGAGTGAGCCTGAACCCCTAGAGAGAGAGAGCTTGTTCCATTCTTCAGAACTTGGTCATTTTGCAGGTTGTGCAGCATAGCGGCAAGGTTGACAGAACCTTAGGGACCTGGAAGCTGGAAGGCTTTTAGGAGAATGCCCTGCATACTGTAGGGACTGTGAAGATGGTTGAGACTGTAAAGGGTACATCCATGACACTTCAGCACAGGGACCGTATCTGCAGCCATCACAGCTTTCTGGTTGCTTCAGTGCTGGTGGCAACATCCCAAATCATGCTCTCCAAAAGAGGCTTTCAGGACATCATGGATTTCCTCTTAAGTCAGACCAAGCTATATTTAATGCCTGCAAAGCAAGGCAAGTGATGGGTAGTTGGCTTAGCTTTGCTTTGGATGTTTTCTTTTGTGCCCTTTGCTGTAACTGAACTTGTTGGCATTGGTTTTGGACTATTCCAGTAGGATCCCCTGCTCAGGGGATGGGGGAGAGAACAGCATGGTCTGGGGAGTATTTCAGTGGTAGAAGCCAGTGACAATTGCTGGAGTGGAAAAAAGGCCCGAAGGAAAGGCCATCCCACCTTTCTTCCATATGTGGATGTGATAAGAGGGAAATCAATTTGTTTTCAAACACTTGATTTCATTTGTCACGGAACAGCTTTTCGTAACCTGTCTTAATCTGGGTCATGACTGCAGAGTCCTCGTAGCTATGAAAATACCTGAATCTAAAGCTAATCCCTTAGTTTGAACGCTGAAATTATTTTGAGGCATCCCTATTTCTATCTATGCTTTCATCTAGCTTTTGAAAGTAAAAAAAGACATAACTGAGACATCTCAACTACTGCACATTGTCATTACTTGGTTAACTTTAGTGACTTGATTTTGGAGGTTCTATGATATAGTACCTGGGGATATTTGTCCTAGTAACTTTAAGTATGTACTGTTCTTTTGCTCTCTGTAATATGTTGTTGTGATGATGCAAGTAGAACTGTAGCCTTTGTCCAGATGCCGAGCCTTGTATTGTTTGGAGAACATTCAGATTTCACCAGAAAGTTCCTTTTTAAAAGGATTTGTTGGTACAACAAAAAAAAAAAATAATTTGGAGTGTTGTATAACAATCAAACCTGATTTCTTTAAGAGGTCTGGATTTGCTGTAGTCAGGCTACTGAAATCCTACTTTCACTTGAACTCACATGCTTGAGATATGTTACATTTAAATATTTATAGCTTTGAAGGTTCACCAAGTCTGTAATAAGCACAGGGGAAAATAAATACATTATGCAAAGGGTGATTAGTTTTATCACATAGTCTTCTACAGGGCAGCTGTTTATTTTCAGTGTTCATTTTCTTGGATCAGTCAGGTAGACAGCTGTTCTTTTAGGGCATTTTTGTTAATTTAAGTAACTTCTTTGAATTGCAAATCTACCACCAAATTCACTTCTAAAAATTCAGCCTCCAGCTCATAATTATATCATCAAAAAAATCTTTAGATCACTAATTCAAAAATATCTACTTGTCAGACATATTTCAAACAAATGCAAAGCATACACACTGTAAATCACCCAATACATCAATGTCTATATGAAACTGAATATAAAATGTCCAGGTCTGCTAGGTTTCTCAAATAAAAAATATAGTGAACATTATGTACATTCCCACAAGGCCATAGCCAGCTTGAAATACTGTTGTCTTGTATATGTGACTTCATAAACACCTGTTAATATCAATAGACCATTGCAAAGATAGAAATATGATAAGTGGGCAGCCTGTAATTTATCTTTTCATTTTTTAAATTGCTTTGGATTTTTGCCCAAGTCCAGAGGCTTGAGGAGAGTTATAGGACAGGGGAAGGAAAGGAGTACTGCAGACGGGGCTGATGCTTGTCATGCCATACAGAAACAGGGTGGGTTATGTTTTGGAAACTGTCGGGAGGAATTGCAGTGTAGAAAGGCTGTCTCTCCAGTGTGGTCACCCGTATAGTCCTCGGTCTTGTAATATCCTTTTTGAAGTCAGTACATAACTGTTTGGATACGTGTTTTTTATTCAGGCTATCAGACTCGTGCTATAAATATTTGTGTCCCTTTCAATTCATGTGAAAACACAGATCTCAGCTACCATAGTTTTGTGAGGGCATTACTGGAATGTTGCATTTAAATGAATTCTTTGTATTGTAAAATGCTCAGTTACAGAAAGTGTAACATTAGCACTCCAGTAGACGAATCTTACTCAGTGAATGTAGGCACTCATACAGAAATTGTCATCAGGTATTTATTGGCTGACATATTTTGACCTTTGTGAACCAAACTGTAGTTACTAACCCCACAAGTGCAAAATATTTTTATTTCACTGTGAACCAGAATTTGTTCCATTATGAATTTATTACTGAGACAGTTTGTTCTGACATACCTGCAGCTGGAGTACCCATTCCCAGCTGAGCCCATTTTGGAAGGCAGAGTTTGGGATGAGGATATAGCTGTTCTCACCTTGTGTTTTGCACAGTTCCTGAAGAGAATAACCAGAGTTACAGTCGCTGTGCTTCCTGACATACAATGATTGTCCCTTCTCCAGATCAGCAAGATTATCATGATGCCGGAACTATGCAGGCACTTTCCAAAAATCACTGGAGGTCAAGGACAGACTGGCATGATATACAGACTACAAATGTTGTGTAACTGTATTGGCTGTTTTTTTACCAGTCGGGTCTTGGAGTTGCTATCAGGCAACTTGGTGGAGACAATTCTTTGGCAAGGTAATGCCAGAAGACAGTATGAGGTTTTGTGTATTTTCTCCTCTCTTCTCCTGTATCCACATTTGTATGTTGATTTTCAGTATCTCAAGCAGGAACCACAGAACATTCACAAGCCTCAATCCTTGGAAGCTTGAACACATTTTTGTTTGTTTTCAGCTGTTGAGTCAGGAGTCATGTAAGAAGCAGAAAAGGCTTTGACTCTATGTCAGCACTGCTCAACAATAACAAAAGCATCCCTGTGTTATCAACACTGTTATCAGCACAAATCCAAAACATAGCCCCATACCAGCTACTGTGAAGGAGATTAACTCTATCCCTGCCAAAACCAGCACAGCATGGTTCTTGTTCTCATGGAAAGCCCTACCTTGCTTTCCCATTCTGGTGATGTGGTTTAGAAGGGTAAGAACTTCCGTTTGGGTAGCTTTCTTGGTGTCATTACAGCCCTATCAGGTATAATATGAAGAACATGAGCAGGAGAGAAGCCAGGCATGGGTAGTGGTGCTGGATGCTCACAGTGAGCTTCTCGTAATGCCCAAAATGTCCCTCAGCAGCAGTTTGAGTCAGAGAAGGGAATGTTTTTGTTCATTTAGTTTACAAGAGGTGGTCTGTTTTTTTTTTTCTCATTCAGACCTGTTACTGGTGTACAAAGGTTTTAGTTCTATTGGAATTTTGGAAGTCGGCAAGAAAAGCAGTTAGGTCTGAAAAAGCTAAATGGAAGATTTGATGGTAAAAATAGAAAAGGAATAAGGTTTTAATATGTGGGTTTCATTTCCTAGGTAATTAATAAGCCTTGTGTATTTATTTGTTAGGACTAGAAAGTTTTGACAAAGTGCAGAAAAGTTCACTTGGATACTCACTGTTAATTAGATATGTTACAACACTGGTTGTTTTAATTTTGAAATACTTGACACATCAGAGCAAAGTTAAGTGAAGATATTATTATGATGTAAGTACAAATGGCGTTACACTAAATCAATAGACTGTGGTACCCACAGTTAATTGTAGGATCGTGAGTACTATATCTAGTTAATTAATATGCTAATTAGCTAGTTCAATGATAAAAGGGGTATTAAAAGAATGCAATAAAGAGCTTATATTTTTCTCTTTTGCTGTGCAAACACAGCTCCCTGCAATAACTTAATGAGGAAATTTCAAAGGAACAAAACTAACAACAAATGAATTAGAAGCTTAACTAAGTAATTACATGGTATTGCTGAGACCTTTTGGGTAGGGACTAGCATAACTATGTGTTTAGAATGTCAGAACAGCAAATAACAGAGAGAGTGGGATAACTAACTAATAACATCCATTTATTTGATGGAAATTTATTTTTCAGAAGCAAAATAAGCAAAATTTGAATGAAATGGTTATTGTTGAAAGTAATTTACTTATTGATAGTAATAAGATTGAAAATATTTCTAAGGTGGAAGGTTGTAAGTACTTTGAAGGGAAAAGAGCACAAATAGAGTAGCACTTTTTCTGTGGTAATGAGAGCACCATGAAGCAGGCTGTCAACCAGCTTTTAATATGTTGGCAGAAAAGGGATTGGTGTTCAATAACCAAAACCTATATTTGTTCAGGAATAAGCATCCTGAATTTGGAGACTGCTCCTAGGGCTACAGAGGCTGATTTTGATCTAGGCTGAAAAATCAATAAAAATCTTAATAGTGTGTCACTGAGAGAGATAGGATCCTTAAGCACAATGACAATGTGCCTTAAACTGAGTCTGAAGACTGTGGGCTAAAATAGGGTGTAGAAGATTTCAGAACCAATTCAGGAAGGTCTTTCAAGAGAGAGGATGCGAAAGAAGAGAGCGTAACAAATCAAGAATTTGTGGGTTAGAAAAATGCCTTCAGAACTTTAACTGCTTATTAGTGTTAAATTTCTTGTCTGTAAACACCTTTCCTCAGCTGGAGAAAGCCAGTATTTGCAGGTTTCATTTCTGTCAGGAAGCCATGCATATTTAGGCTTGTCAAAACTATGACATTCTCCACACTAGAGAATGCAATTTGAACTACTATGTACAGTCCCAGCTGACAACCATGCTTGATAAAGACAAAAAAGACTATCACCTAATCACTTTAGTCTGTTACTAATGGGCTTGCTATTAATACAAAAGCACTGTTATAGCTAATTTCAAAAGATAAAAATGTACAAAAGGAAGCATGCAACAAATCTCGTATTTTCTTTTGTATTTATGTAAACAATTCAACAAAAATAATAGTCTAGCAGCTGCTAAATGGAAGCTAGAAGTTGATTTATAGAAACAGTAAATATCACTCTGAGAATAAATAATAGCAAGTATTCTATTGTAGAATTTGTTATACAAGCAGATTAACTTTTTTAATATTAAGGTAAAGCATCTGGGACCTTTGATTCAAATGTAAGCCTTATCACATAATTACTATTGAGGAGCAGCAGTATCTCAATGTTGATAACCTAAACTGCATTTGCATTACCAGTGAGCACTGAAATAATAGGGACATCACACTTCTCCAAAAGGAAACGAAGTCTCCTTCTTACTCTCGGCGATTTTATTGAAAACAGGGATGAGCCTCTAAAACGTGGAATTTTTTCAAAAGAGTTTGAAAGATTTAGAATTGAGGGTCCCACCGATATTCTGTGTCTAAAAGCTGGTGCAATTCTATCCTCTGAATACTTGGGCATATAAAACCAGGACAAAACTCTAACTGTGCTGAAGTCAACATCTAAACTTCTTTTTTAACTTCAAGTAGGTTAAGACTTTGCACTCACAACTGGGCACGCTCTAACACAGTACACAGTTTTAATGCAGTTTTCTGATTGGTCTTTCAGTTTATTCATGCCAGTCAGAAAACGCCTAAGATGCAATATATTTTTGGTCTTTTTTGCTAAGGAAACAAGGTTTACGCCTTACATCTATCCGTGTTTCCCCTGGTAACTTTTGAAACTGTTTGAAACATTTCACAGAGAGATAGAGTTCTCAAAGACAGTAAGTTCCTGCAAGCTGACAGTCCTCAAAGTAGTGAGTTGTCAACAGTCAAGGGTTCAGTGGCTGAGCCTCTATCAGCAGCTTTTATATATGCTCCCGTTGAGGCTGTAGTGCGAGTATAGTCTTTATTAGGCACTATCTGTTGCACGCAGGAGAGAAACACAATCGGTGTTTGCACTTGGAAAATTTTAACTTCAGTCCTGAACTACTTGGATGCAAAAGCATCCACGCAGAAGAAAAAATTAGGCTCTGAACCAGGCTTCATCAGTTTGCTGTTCACGTAACGAGATGTTTCGCATTCCAGATACTACGGTCTCACCCTTGGGTCATCTCATTATTTTTTTAAAAGAAATTGTTGAAGATAACTTTGGATGAGATGAGAGCTCATGGAAATTGTGTTTATATACACACATACATATTATAATGTGATTTACAGCTGGCTTTGTATCCCTATAGATAGTTAATTGTAGCACTGTCAGAAAGGAAATAAAGGGAATTCACAAAAGTGGAACAGACTCTAAAGCTCAGGAAAGAATATCTTTAATGAAGTACACCTACTTAAAAGGCATCATTACATAAAACATAAAATAGTCTAGGTTAAAAATCTCACTAGCTTTGAATAAGCTCAGACCTTTGCTACAGAACTGAGTTATGTGGCCCAGATGTGGCATTAGATAGAAAACAACCTGAGGGAGAAGATTCCTCTTTGCTAAAGAATCATAGTCTACATGTTTTTTCTCTCTTCTCCTGGATATTTTTTTTTCTAAGTTACAGTTTTCTTTACTATTCAATGTTATCAATATAAAGTGGGTACATTTTAAAAATTTGGCTTACTATTATTATGAAAAATGAAAGTCTAGTTAAACTTTATGGCATTTTCATGTCACCTACAAGGTCTCTCTGGTTTGGGGGTTGTACCTAAATCACTAGGTTTTAAAATATGTCTTCTGTATGATTTCAGCTATACCTGTGAATGACTGACATGTCTTAAGTAAAAGATCTCTTGTCCCCAGTGGTGGTTAAAGTCAGAGCAGTCTTTTTTGAATTATTTTATTTCACGAGCTTTTAATCATACCCCAAGGACATGTCAAGCTCTCACATACTCTTTCTTTCAAGTATATTCTTACGCAAACACATGTGGTGGAGGAGTCATTTCTTCTCCTGTTCCACTCCAAGCATATACTCATCGTGGTAGGGTAAACTTACAAGAAATTTAGTATCATAGTAAATTGGAATTTGGTATCATAGTAAATTGGTGAGGTGTGGCCCTCTTTCAAATGCTGAAAATTCTGGTGATTGTAAAACAGCTAGAGCTGTAAAGAACATGCTGGCAGTAAATCAAACAATGTGGTTACTCTCTAAATAAATATTAAGTTTGTTAGATGGAGTTTGTTCCCCTATCTTAAAGTTATCTTTATGATGTTTCTATGAATGTGAATTAATTTGAAGACCATTGTGACATTTGTTTTACTGTATACTTCACCACTTATATTGACTTTTCTACATTTGAAGCATCAATTAGTATATTTATAGTCAAAGCTATTCAACAATTTTGATTTTTTTTCAATTAATGTTCTTCTGGATCCCAACCGGAATGTTCTTGTGTCTCACATACAGCACAAAATCTGAGTGCCCCAAGGGTTCACATATTTCCAGGGCCCAACAACTACTCTGTCCTGCTTTTACTGTTCAGGATATTTTCTTTCATTTCTGTCAGACTTTGCTACAAAACTATAATGATGGCTATTGTAGTTGTTATTTCTGTATTTGTTATTTTTATAGCTCCATAGGCAAATAAGTACATGTTAAAAATTAGGCTGAGACTTGGTATCTGGGTCTCATTTAGAACACCAGGCTCTAAAATTGCCTCCTGTGAAACTTCAGTAATGTCTTTGAATGGCTCTGTATTGAATGAGTGACTTAAATGTTTCTTTGTGCTGAAAGGAGCAGTGCTGCTTGGAGAGCTTGCAGTTTGCAAGACATTTTCAAAATGTACACAGAGAAGTCTTGTAGTTGTATTTAAAATTATTTATTGATGGAGAAGTGAAAGAGTGATATTTGGACCAAGGATTGTTTTCAGGAAGAAATAGCCTGTTTTCCCCTCAAGCTCATTTCTGAATTTCAGGTGAAAAAAACACTCTTATAAACCTCTAAAAATTTTGAAGGCTGAATTGCCAGTGTTGGGCATCCGTTGCTTCCCATCTGTGGTACATTGGAAATTCACAAGTATGTTGTTATCTGTGTGTTAGGACTTCTGCTTTGAAGCTGACAATGTAGGGTGGCTCTGCTTGGGTTCCAACTCTATGTAAGTTCAAATTAATTCCCAGTACTTACGCCAGCCTTCATCTAGTACCTATGTCATCTCCCTTTGCACATGATAAAGCGATAACATGTGTCTCCTCTTTCTGTCTAGCATGCTGAGGGAAGGTCAGCATACCAGGGCAGTGGAAAAGATCTTGATAACACAGGAACAACTAGAAATACTGGGCGGCATGATGCTGTCACTTATACGAATGACTGTGCTCAGATTTGCTTGAACGTGAAGGTTATTAACCATGCCTCATCAGCTGTGCTTGGTCTGCATTGGCTCTAGCGCAGCCTCTTTCGTCTAGCTGTGCTGTGATCTCCCGGCTTCTGATTTCTGGGGGAGCATAATGGGGCAGAGAGGTATGATACAGAGAGATCTAATCTTGTCCTTGCAGGTTTTGTTGGCACAGTCTCTATGCCATGCAAAGAAACTGCCTCTGCTTTCCATTTTAAGCAGCTTTGCAAGCAGACAGTCTCATAGACATTGTTGTGCCTTTAGCTAATCAATCCTTGAAAGGAAACTGTAGATAGATAATCTGGCTATGGACCAAAGCTTTGCTATTGCTTGCAGTTACGTGGATTAGGTCACGAGTAGAATTCAGAAACAAAAATGTTCTTTAAGAAAAGTTTTTAAGGTTTCTCCTGCACTGGCCAGGCTGGAGACTTGAACTTAGGTTTTCCATTTCTGAAGAAATTCCCTCTTCATCCTAAGAAATGCTTCTGATGGAATGTTCAGAGAAACATTTCAGCAAATTCATTCTCCAGAAAAGAAAGTTTAATAAAATATATTGCCTTCCATTGTAGTCATAAACATTAGTTTAGTCCTTAAAACCCCCATAGCATCCTGTAGCCCTCAATTAATGAACAATAAAATATAAAATCACTACCCATCCAAACTGTCATTATGAAAGGAGTTCTTGTAAATATATGATCTTACAGCAGTTCTAAATGCCACCTTCTACATGGGCTTTAGATATATTCCCTGTATTAAATAACAGCAATATATGTAATTGAACACACTTATTGATAACTAGTTGCCTACTACAAAATGTCTATTGCATTTCAGTGGCCTAGTATGACTGAGGTCATGGTACATAAATTTGATTGTAATCCCAAATTAAATTTACATATACTTGCTGTACAATAGCAGTGAAATAAGAAAATGAAACACAACCTCCTTCGCGATGTAGCTTTGAGAACTTAGAACATTTAAGCTCTGTTAGTCAGATTAGTTACTTGTAGAAATTACTACTGGTCCATTGAAATAGTTGCATTAATGCCACTTACTATCTATAAGAATCTAGGCCTATGGTCAGGATACAAAGATACAAAGTAAAATTCTCAGAAAAATTTTGGAGATATTCTGTGTTGTATCTGGGACTTTTTGCACTGTATGTCTGAATAAAAATTACTTATGCAAGAATGTCTTATTTTCAGAAATAAGCAAGTTACTCATACGCTGCATTGTTTAGTTTTGTTGCTTATTTGGTAGCCTCTTGCCCAAGACTACAACATATAACCTCTGACTCTCTAAAAAAATTGCTTTTATGGTTTTCTTTTACAGATGTATTTATGTTTAAAGCCTTTGCAAATCTCAAGAGAAATGAAATTTCTTTATCTTTTGTCTTGAAGCTTGAATTGTTTAGCATTATGTCTTAGTTGCATTTGAGTCATATTGCTATATAATGGTTGTACTCTCAAACATTCATAAGGCAAAAAGCGTATTCTAGCAGTGTAAGAAAACAATACTGTGAATGTTACACAGCAATGGGAAGATTTTTAGATTTTAGAGAAGAAAGGGGTTTTTGGACTTAAGGCTTAATCAAGTAAATTCTGACTTATTGCTAGTAATCAGTGGGCTGCTTCTCTAGATGAGAACTACTCTCATCAGCACTTCTTAGCATTCACTGAAATCTTGTGGTAATAATTTTATTTTTGACATGACTTGACTAACAGATTGTATACCTGTTGAAATCAAATATGAAGAAATACGGTAAAAGTTGCCTAAAACAGAATACATGAACTCACTATGTCTGCTAGTAAAATTAAATTATTAATGGTTTAATTTCTTATTTTTTCCACAGGATTTGAGGTTCCAATTAAAACTGTGTTTGGGCCATTGCTTTGCCTGCCAGTACTTAATCTTTTCCGAAAGCCTCATCACTTATCTAAAACAAAAGAAGAACGAGGTAAGGAGAGAAAGTAATGAAATGCAGCGTAGCACATCTGTCAAAGGAACAGAAAGTAGCTTTAAAAAAAATATCCAGGATCAATGACATTAAAAAATTATTTGTTGAGCACTAGATGTGTTCATGTTAGGCATCTTAATTCTAAGGGATCTGTAACTACCATTATGTTCTTGCATACACTGAGGGTTTGGTTGTTTGTGTTTAAGAGATTTACTGTTGATGTAGCCACAGGATACAAATGACTGATAGGAATAGGAGCTCTGGATTTGCTAAATGCACCTCTCTGTACTATGGAGTCCTTTGGAAGATTGTTTGACATCTTGATGCTGAACTTATGAATATAATTAACATTTCTGAAGTTATTTAAAATTCAGTTTTGGGTCAGTCTAGATTTATGTTCTCCAAGTATTCATAATGCAATATTGGGTACTGTATTAAAAGACTTAACCCATTTCAGCACTTAGAGCTGTGCTATCCTTTGTTGTTGATAATAGATCTTTCTAAAATACCTGGAATTGACTTTTGCTATGTCACTTAGGACTGCAATAATATACAACAAGGCAGGCATAACTAGAGGTGACAGGGAAGAGTATTACAGTGATTTAGCCTTGACGGGATAAGGATGTTAAGGCAGACGTGGTTTGAAAAATACAAGCCTTTTTTGAGTTGGAAAAGTGTAGCCTGCAGTAGCCACATCTGTAGTCACTGCTAACGTTTACCAAGAGAGAATATTGGGATCTTAGTTCTTATTTTTCCCAATCACTCATTTTTTTCCTGCGTTCTTAGATTTCTGCTAAGGGGCACGTTCAAACTAATATTAGCTGGTGCAGACCAGGCTCAGTGGCTCCTGAATATCCTTTCACCTCAACCCCCTTATGTGAAAACCGGCAGGCTAGAAAGCTTGTTGGCTTCTCACCTTTTCAGCCTAAAATATCATGTATTTTGTTTGGGACTGTTAAGCATGCATCTTATCTAGAGTCTCTCTCAGGATTACTATTTATAATTTTGCTTTTCTAGCTATATAAAAGGTATCATTAAGTATCTGGGAAAAAAAATGTTGAATGTGGCATCATCAGACCATGGATAACCATAGGCCGTGCAGAAAATAGCTGGTGGTAGTTGTCAGCAATGAGTAAAACTACCTTTAGTAGGTGTGGTTTTAAGGCACATGTGTTGCTGAGGGAGAGTTGTACCTCCAGATCCAGAGTTGATAATATACATAGCTGACTGTTACAAACATTCCTAAAATATTTTCTACAATTACTATCAGAAGCTACTCTTACATATGTAGATTGTTGGATATGCTATGTAAATCCTTGAGGCTTGCCAAATAACTTCATAGTTTCTGAATCCCGTCTTACTGTAACTGTGTCTCGCTGCACAGTTGTCTTCTGTACTGCCCATCTAGGGCATCGTTTCTGCTAAAAGCTGAGGACATTCACGGGAAACCATTTTGACTGACACTTGATCTAACAGAATTTGACTGAATAATCCATTTGTTGAGCAGCTACAGTACAGATCTCATTGTACTGGTCTCTGAGACTGGAAAAGATGATGAAACAAAAAACATCTGTATAATTTAATAAAAATTACTTCCTAGCATTGCTTATGCAAGCAAGATGAGGTGCTTACGTAGAATTAGTTACCAACAGGGTCCATCTTCAAAAAAATTTAATTAAACTTTAAATTAACTACTCTTTATAGGATTTGAAAAAAGCACACTTGATTTGTCTGTAGCTCTTCAACTTTCTTTCACTGCCTTGTAATTGCATTTCAAAGCTATTCTTTCAATAGATAGATATCTCAAATTTAATGCCTTAAAGATTCTCTGATATTTACTTGTTTAAAAAATTAACTTTTCCACCTTCAAAACCTTCCCACTTCTTCAGAACCTTGTTAGTGAGGTACATTAAAAACTTAAAACAGATAATCCTAAAAACTATTACCTCCTTATAAGCATAATTACCTTATCATGATGAATGTGGATGACACTAAAAAAAAAATAAAAATCTTACACTGAGGTGGTGCCTAAAATGAATAACGTGCTGACTGTGTATGCAGTTTAATTGGGACCCCTACTGTTGCTAAAAACGGTCAAAGTTTTGTTGTGGTTTCTAATGAAAACAAGGCTTATATGATTACAATAATGTATATGTATGAGTGGGATGTCTGTATGTCTATATCCATCAGTAATTTTTAACCTGTTGACTAACATCAGGGTTTTTTAACCCAGTGATTGACACTAACAGGGAGATAGAGTTTTGAAAGAAAATTATGTTCCCAAATTCTAGTGAAAATACATGGCTTTGCAAAAAAAAAAAAAAAAAAGGAGGGGGGGATTTTTAAAATGCCCTAAGGGAAGACCACTTTGTAAGCTTCTCTGAAACATTCTACAACAGAAAGAGACCTAATTAATGTGCCAAGTTTGGAAAGGCGTTTCAGTCAGAACCTGCACCTTTTAAACACAGGAGGATCCACAAAGAAAATTTGTGAATGGAGGGAATTGTCCCAGAGTTCTGCCCAGGAAATCAGTCTACCTTCCTCCTTGTGTGCTCTGAACATCTTCCTCTTCCTCATGGCACATATATCCTGTTTCTTTGTAAGGTGCTGATATTTGATATCAAAACCAGGGGCTCGGTCTTGCAGCAGTAGGAACATTTACTTTCATGTTATAGCTTTTGTGTTTAAAACCAAAAAACATTATCGTATGTGTGGTTGGCACACATCGTGCTTTATGGTTTATTGTATTTGCAGTTTCAGCTGTAAACACAGAAAAACATCTGTTTTGCTTATGGGACAGCTTATTGTTCTTATTGAACAGTAACAAACCTTATGCAATGCATGAAAGAATTTGATTTATCTGTGTTATTAAGTGTACTAGGTATGTGATTAGACACCACTCTCATAAACAATGTCTTATGTTGCTATTTTATAAATTCCTGTTAGCTCGTACAATCAGGGAAGGGTTCTGCAGTGAAGTCCTTCAGCAGATGCAATATATGTCAACACATGGCTCCTAGCCATTGCCAAGCCTTGACAGTATTACAGGCCTTCAAGATGAAATGTGGTTTCCTGGATAATTTGTATAATGCATCTTTGGGGTATTCATATTTTCAAGATGTATTTGGATTTACAAGCTATAAAAGATAAAGTATGCTTTGCAATTTCTATTTTAGATATAGTACCATTTAAAATGCTCGAGGCTTCTCCTTCATACAGTGGATGGTTTGCTCTGAGGATCTTAAACATTCATTTCTACTGGTTCTCATATCAGAGATTCTCTATTAATATTGCCATAGTGGAATAGGAAACTGACTGCTGGGAATCTCCACGCAATCAATGAAAAATACTTTGCAACAATACTGTCCCTTTCACTTTCGTTAACGGTTGTGAAAGCAATTTACAAACATTAATAACACATTACAGTAAGCTCCTGAAGCTAGATCTCTGTTGAGCGTTCAGTCCTAGAAACTTTTAAAATGAGATAAAAATGGGTAGCAGCTATGCTATGACAGTGGAAACTAGCCATACCTTTGCTGGGTTCCATTTTTTGTGGACTCCCTTGGACATCCACAAAGTTTTGTTTCAAAAATCCTCATGGATTGCAGCTTCCCAGCTCTGGACCCTACTTTTTGAGGCTAAGCTTTGAGTCTTCAATCAGGGCTGGTCGATCATTAGCTTTTTACTAACTCGTTCTAACTTCTGAAAGAATCTGAAGAATCAAAAGGAAACAAAGATACTAACTGGAGAGGAAATACAGGTTCATTGAATCTCCTGAGAATAAAATCAGCATTCTAATAGCAGTATTCACCTTGCCCAGGTATAGAAACTTTCTTAGTTAGAATACTTGTATTCAACATTCAATCCATTTTACACTGTTGAAAGGGTAAACCCAACAACTGTGAATTATGGATAAGAATGAATAGTCAGCTATTCAAACGTCAAATAGCAAAGCCTTAGCTGTGTTTGACAGACTTTTACTTTTTCTTTTTTTTTCCTTCCTCCTCTCTCCCCTGTAATTCCATAAAGTGTTTAAATTTTACAGTGTGTTTTGTATATTAACGTAAAACTTTTATTCTATATTTACTACTCTTAGCCAAGATGGGTTAATGTAGGGTAGGAACTAATGAATTATCCATTGTCAGAAAGTGCCTGGCAAATTATTATGCTTGTGTCTCATTAACTTGTCTCACTGGAACCTCATTCCAAGTTTCACAGGCTAAAAATATGTTAGCAATATAGTTCGTAGTGATTCCAAGATACATTTAGAGAGTCAGTATAAGTTACAGACATAGCAAAGTAGACAATAGTACACTTTATTCCTTATTCTTTTGTGCAACAAAAACTCCTTCTGATATCACTGGAAATCCTTGATGGAAAGGTGACATTTTTCACATTGTCTGGTGCTATAAATCACATGCACATGTACTCTAACATTTGAATCATGATCTCATATATTGTCCTTGTTTCTACTTACAATACCAAAACACTCTTTTTAAAGACAGAATTACAGTATTCTTAGAGATAACTTGAACTATCAAGCAGTAAAATGTTGTTACTTCTTTAACCGTGTACATAAAATTAATAAAATAGAAGTTGCTATAGAATTCCAGCAATGTGATTTCTCAGTAATTCACGACAGAGTTTACTGCAATATTCTAGAGTTCTATCCTTTAAGATAAATGTATTCTTATGCAGTTCAAATTATTTTATAATCTTTAAAGTCTCGTTTTACAAATCACTGATGTATTAACTTAGCTTGATCATCTATCTGAGTTTAGTCTAGCGGAAGTATGTATGTGGTAGAGATGTTTCTTACTTCTTCCAACATCTACGAACCAGTGAATCATTAACAGGAAAGATAAAATTAATAATTCAAAAGATCAATGTTGACCAAAGACCAGAGATATTCACAGTATTAATATATTTTTGGTTTCGTGCCTGTAGACCATAATTTTAGAGATAAAACATATTTTGGAGTAAATAAAGCTGATCACTCTATACTGTATCTGTGAGTATAGTAGTATGTGTTTTTACTAGCATTAGAAGGATTGTGTGAGTACATTCTGTGATGTATTTTCCTAGCACCAAGAAGGCAATAAATGATCAAATATATATCTTCTGGCTGACACATTTCATTTATACTTCCACAAGAGTGGTCATATCCTGTTCTTTTTGTCTTTTGACTGTTAATGCTTTCCCGCACAAGGGAGGCCTGTGACACCAAACAGCAGTTCCCAGACTATTCAAACACTGCTGGGGTTGAACGCTTTGCTGCCTTGCTTGAAAGGAAATCAACATTGAATCATCCTTCTTAGGCTGTCAAGGAACAGCAAGGCTAAAAATATGAAGATACCAGAGGAACTCAAATCATTTTAGGCACAAGGGCTCAAAGGTGCCTCTCATCCTGGTGAAATCCTACCACAGGCTTGCAGCAAGATGGTAGTTTCAAGATCTTTTGCTCAAACTGCGAAGCATATTTGTACATGTGTCTGAGCCTCACTGCATTCTAGTGTTGGGGCAATGAGACAGAAAAACACACAGCATTCACTCTGTTCCTCAAAGGCATGTGATCACTAAAAAACTGCTGCCCAGGTTCAGCTTCACTTGAGATTACACATAACAGTGCATTTTAGTGATAATTTGATTTTGTTAATAGCTAAGAAAAAAAAACCAAAACCACCAGAATTATTATTCTGAGCATCTCTCTCTGGTTGCAGCAACCTCTACTGCAACTCTTCTTCCCTCCATTCCCAGAAAAATTATTTGGAAATTTTCTGAGATACTACTTGTTACGTAGCTTTCAGGTCACTTAGAATACTAAAGTTCTGCCTCTAGAGATTTAGATAAAACTCTGTGTAAGTAGACCGATCTCATTCTAATCCCTGGTAGACATTCTTCCAAATCTTAAAAGTACAATTGCAGTCATATCAAAACTTTTTTTTATTTTTTTATTTTTAATCCAAGTAGCTCAGTACTTGAAAGAAAAGAAAGGATGCTGCAGGTTGCGACTTACGTGGGTGGGACAGTATGAACAGTGGTAATATAACAGTATCTTCGTGGTACCACCCTTTGCGGTACGCATTAAATTCATCTGAAAAATAAAAATGTAAAAAGGTGTCAAGTATGGAAAAAACCTGTATGAAAACAAACCAAAACAGCATGTGTAAGCTCTTCATTTAATAACTGCAGATTTATTTTGATTTGAAACATAGCAGGCAGAAGAGAGAAATTGCATTTGCTGGAATAAAAATAGATCATTCCAATGCACAGAGAGCTTGTCCCTGTATTTTCTATTCCTTTATTTAAGGAGATTCTGTGTTTTATTTTCAACATAAAAGCATATCAAGACAGTAATACTAGATATATCAGAACTGTTTTAGCAGGGTGGCTTGTTCCTTACAGTGTCAAGAAGTTTAGGGTCAGCAACTTGGGGAAATCTAAATTTGTCAGGGGATTACTCTCCCTGTCTTCTTCAGAAAACCCCTTGAAGAAATTTGATCTCTCGCATCCCCCGTGTCAGGAAGACTCTTTCTTTCAACTGCATAGACAGCCACCCAGCTCTTAGTTTCCATCAGTGGGATGTATGAAATTTACAGTTTCTGCACAACCTTTGTCCAGTGGATCTCTACATGCGTGAAGGCTGGCTGTACAAGTAGGAAGGAAGAATTTCAAAACTGTCTCAGTGCCTTTTACTAGAGTTCAGGCAGCAGCACTGGGACATCAGCTTGCTGGACACTTAGCCACACTTTTGCTCAGTGCTATGCCATCCCCAAATTAGCCTTAGGCAGGGCATGTCTGCTATCATTGTTTACTCAGAGCACTTTAAGATTCCCTTCCAGAAATCTGATGGCAGAACTGCTGGGAGCCGTCAACTGCTAGGGAGCAGAAGTGAACTTTTAGAAGAAAGGTTTCTTGCCAGTAAAAGTCATTTGAGTACTTTACATACACCTTCACGTTTCATCTGCGTTTTCCTCTCTCAGTCTCTTTAAAATACAATTATACATTCATTATCCAGGAGGGAGGGACAGGAATAACTCTAATTGTTGATGTAGAAGGGCATGTGTTTATGTCCTGCTAGAAAGTGTGGTGCAAAGAACTATTTCATAGTAAAGAGCAGGTTGTGGATAAGCATTTGTCCTCTTATGGTACCTGCAGTGCATCAGGTATATAGCAAACCTGACAACACTGCATTGAAGTAGGAGTATTCAAATTCATCTATAAACAGCTATATCCAATAATACTGCATGGACATTTTAAAAGCCGTTTGGAAATGGAAGTACAGACAGAGATCAGGGGAAAAGATTGAATTATAATTCAATGATCCCATATTTATAAATTATCTAGTATCTATAACACTTTAAAATAGGATTTATTTGCTTTAATAATTCATGGAAAGTTCACAGTAGGTAATTTATTAATAATACGGTGTCATCAATATGGATTTTGCCCAATTCCTATTTCTATTCTGTTGAGCCTACTGGTCTGTTTTATTGCAGCAGCAAGAAGCTCAGTTTTAAACAGCAGCAAAAGAAAGCCTATTACCTTGTTTTCAAAATAAAATATAGAGATATCTGTGAAACATAAAGCTTCAGTTTGAGGTCAGGAATAACTACAAATGTAGAATTAAGCATATGCTCCTGTTTAGATGGACACTAAAGGTCACTGTGCAGAAAAATACTTAAAGTATGCATGTATTTAGATTTGAGTCATGCCACTGAAATCAATGGAATGACTTTTATACTTATTGGTATAATTATCCTATTAAGACACTTAAGTGTTCTGCTGATTCAGAGCCAGAACATTCAAGTACTCTGCGAAGGCAAAGCCTATCACATCAGAAATGTACCACTTGCAGGCTGTTTACCAAATTCTTTAATATTCTGTCCTTAACTTAAGCTGTTTCTTGTATTCGTAATATATAATTAGCATTGTCCCTACAAGAAGTGTATAGATATTGGTTTGCAAGTGGTGCTTTTACAACAGTAACAGCTAGTAGGGTGGGCCTAATTATCTATTTATCTGCGTTCTGTTTTTTTCTTGTTTTCATCAAATAGGTTTCTCAAGCTGCAATACTCTGACATTGTGTCTGAAACAATTTGTTGTAGAGCAACAAATCTTGATGTTTTCAGGAAAAAAGCCAATATCTGGTTAGTGTTATTGCTAAAGAGGCTAGGATTGTAGTCCTTACAAAAGCAGATCTACTCATTCCCCTGAGAAGATTAGAAACAAATATGCACCAAATAAGTCATTCTGGCTATGATGATTTCATTTAAGCACTCTAACAAGTGAAAAATTGATAAAAAATAGAAGCAATGAAATAGGTTGATTAAGTCCATATCCAGAACTGCACAGTGTAGCAGCACAGATGATTTTCCATTATAGTTTGCTGCTGGTGATGCCAGACTTACTGGTGCCTTTCACAGTTTGTACTATGTGCGTACATATGTGTACAGCCTGTCTGTTCCATAACTTTTTGGAGAAAGTAGTTGGGAAACTTCTGTTTTGAATATATTGTGAAGTGAGGGATGCAGTGCACTGAATGCACAAAATGGTGTTCAAACACAAATGGGAGATGGACCAAGCACTAAATCTCAGTAGTATGTGCTTTTATTTATGTTGATGCCATAGTGAATAAGTGCAGGAGAATTGGCACAAGAGTGTAGAGAAGAGATTTGTGTTCTGATGTTTAGCGCTGTCAGTCTGAAACTGTTCGCAAGTCATGGGCTTCCTGTTGTATCTCTAAAGCCATGCTTCAGACACTCTTTTAAAGGACCAAACCAACGGAAACTGTGGGTACCACCGGTGGTGGTGGCAGCAGTTCCTGGCTCTCCTTGGAGTTAGGCGAGGGAGGAGGCATACTTATCACTTGCTTTCACAGAAGAATGGTGACTTACAATTTTGTGCGCTCTCCGTCCCACGTGAGTAGTTGTAAAATCTGGCTATAGAGTGTCTGATAGTCACGATCAACTATTTTATGGTAAAATAGCAAAATTATTTTGGAATTAGATCTGGTGAGTTCTAAAATGTATTTTACAAAGCTGGTCTACATACTTCATAAAGCAGTGTTTTCTCCAAAATGATCATTTCTGACTCAGATCTTACCTCAAAATGAGGTAAGAAGCAGAAGCAGAGGAAAATTCTAAATTTCTAAAATTTTACCTGGTACAATGCTTCTAAGGATATCATGATATTACCAATACTGAGATATGTCGGTGTTTTATGATTGTTCTTTAAACCCATACATTTTCTCTTTTGGAAAAATCAAGATGTTTGTCTAAATAAAAGTAGAAAGTTTTTTTATTGGATCATAGTAAATTATTCATTTAGACACTGATTTATTTTCTTCACTACTGAACATTGCTTGCCTGCGAATGTCTGGCATTAGATTAAAACGTGTTTTATCCCTGTCTTGAAGCTTTGCCTTCTTTAATGATGAAATGGTTTTCCTGTCCTGTATATTAACTGGATCAACATTATTCAAAGGTGGTTGTATGTTTGTGTACATTTTGGTGTTTAGGAGTGTGTAAACATACAATATTTAATTTATAGAAATGGTGTGCTAATTTAACATACAAAAACAGTGCTTTGTGGTAAGTCATCCTGCATCCTCCTCAGTTTCACATGCCTTAAGTACAAACCATGAAAACAGAAGCATAGTTAATATGGAAGAGATTTCCAGAAACATATAACCATGTAGTACCTATTCTGATACATCTGCACACTATGAATTGGAGGAGATGAGGGAGAATTTCATTTTAAAGTCTTTCTAGCAAAACTGTTACTGATCTTATTTGTCTTTTTATTCTTTCCCTTACCAATTCTCAGCCAATGGACAAGGACATACTGTATTGCTACTTTCTTTGTGATTCATTCCTCATAAAACAATCTGTTCTTTTAGTGGCACTTGTTATTAATCAAGGTTTTTTTCCTCCATTAGAGTCGTTGTTGGCTCAATCACTTCAGTATATATAATCACTAACTTTTTCCATTACACTAGTGAGTAGGTGCTCTTATATGTCTGTCAAAAGGATGCTGGTACATTTAGTGTGATGCTTTGCAATTTCAGTGAGAACACTAATGGTTGAAGTGTGATTGCTTTTTTTTTCTTTTGAGAGAGGAAAAAAAAAATGTTACATGTTCCCCTCAGAGAGAAAAGAGAGAAAAAGAATGGAAAGTTCCAAACTCAATTTATTTTTGTATCATTAAAACGTTCAAAAGTACAAAGGAATACTCTTGCAGAATCAATCATTTTATAATGTATCTGCAGAGACACTAGACTTGTGTATCCTAAAGAGAATGCTGAAAAGGCTAAAGTATCAATTTTGTATGATAGTGTGTGTATTTGCAGAGTACAGCACAAAAATTCGCACTCTTACAAGTGAAGTGGAGGGAGGAGAGGGAGGGGGTGTGTACATAAAACCTTTGTTGACATGGTTTTGTTTTCTGTGCAAAAATGGTTTCTGTGCAAATGCAGTTTCTACCTGGAACAAATAGAAAGACAGACAGAGGAGATGTAACACATCATCAATTCAGTATTGATGATATATTTTAATGCAAGAAGGTAATTGTTTAGACAATAGGAAAAAAAATCTTCTGATAAATACTCCAAAAATGAATCAGTATTTTCATGCAAGGGATGCTTGTTCTCTAACACTTGGAAACCATTCTGACAGGCTACTTTAAAACAAAGACATAAGGAAGAAAGAAAACAATTAAAAGAAGGTAAATATGTGGCCACATAACTGTGTTTTCAAAATTGGGCTTCTCATCATGTTTTCTTTGAATTTTTCAATTACCTTTTTCTTGATTTCCACTGATGGCTGCACTTTTCCTTTCCAGACTTCACATATTACCCACTTTATTTTCCTATCCATTTTTACCTAAGCCTTACGGTTTTCATTCTATAATACAGTTAAATTCTGTCTTTTCTTTATTCTTCTCCTGTCCTTCACCTTCCTTGGTAATTGTTTTGTAGAGATCTGATGAGAAATCTTCCATTCCCACAACTCCAGACTTTATTAGTTTTTCTCTTGAAGCAATTCTGCACCATCACTGAATTTTACTGCATCCGATCCCAGCAGTCAAAGCATCTTCCAAAGTCCTGATATAATTTGTCTTTATTTCTTAGCTCATTTAATCTACTTTGCTTATCCTTTGCATGTTTTCACCTTTTAGCTTTGCCTCTTTTCCCCACACTGTTCCATACTTCTGTATTGGCTGTCTTTTTACCATTTTCTGCTCCTACCCTCTGGAGTATTCCTCAGAGCCATCTCTAATCTTCCTTACATATTCAGGTACTCCATTACTGAATCTCTATCCTAACTTGTTGGGTAATAAGCTATTTGTGGAAGAGATCAACTGTATGATTTTCAACCTCATGTATATTTACTGTAGTACTTAAAAAATATGTTGTGAGCCTCCTTGATCACTGAATTTTGTATCCTATGTCTTAAAACTAGAACCTTACAAATATTTCCAAATTATTATTACCTACAAAATAGTATTAATAAAATGATATTATAATCCCCAAATCATTCAAATGTTTTTATTTATCCTGGATATGCACATCTGTCTTGAAAACATAGGAAATATGTTCTCTAATATCTTCTAATATGTATCTCCTAATAAAGAGGTTTAGGTCCGATCCAGCCCTCAGGCCCAGCATTATTAAGAACGGAAATTTGTGCCCTTGCACTTGATATGTGTTAGCAACACTCCATTGTGCAGCATTTTGATGAACATCATATTAACAATGATATTTTTGCTTAGTGGGTGTGACAGCTAATTTCCAAATGAACAGCAGGTTCCGAGGCACCAACCCTCTTGCTGAGGATGGCAGGCACTGCGTGCCCTGCTATCGCTGCGCTTCTACCTCATTGCTTGCACGTTGTGACTGAGGTGTCAAGAGAGCAGCTGGGGCTGCTGTATGCAGAAGGATCCATGACACTGCTGCCGAGGGCTTCTCTTCCTCCCCCAAACAACATTAAACACTCATTGCTTCACCCACACACAAATAATTTTAAGCTATTGCTTATAAGGTAACAATTAGTGCTGTTTGTAATATTTTGAATGTGGTGACGTAGTGCTATGATAATTCTTGATACTATCATGATATCATTTCTTAATGCTCTGAGGCTGCTCTGTTAGGGCATACTGGCTCATTGGATCCCATATCTACTTTTTTATACTCCCTTTACAAAAGAAAGAAAATCAAATTAAGTATTTGAGTATACATTTCATTTTGGTGCAGCATGGATCATTATGCTGTGTAACTACCATTTAGGAAATGGTTATTATATAGAACCTGATGGGGTTTTTGTGTTGGAAGGCTCATAAAAGCATTTTGTCCCTCCGGAGGCATGCTGGCTAGCTGCGGGGCAGCTCACCTCCCCTCTGAGCTTGGAAAACTTGAGTGAAATCTGCAGCATCCACACAGGAGATCCTGACACCTGCCCCAAGTAGGCACCTTGTCAGTGAGGGATCAGCGTTGGTTAGCAGAGTGATGACAGCCCTAATTAGATTCTGAGGGAACCAGAGGAGCAAAACTTTGCAGATGAGTTACAAGGCTGAACTAATTAGAAGGGCGCTAATGTGGGTTAGGATGATACTGCACTGTCTGGGTACAAAGGGCTACAAGTGCAGCAGTAAGTCCTCACTCACCTGGTTTTTAATGAAGGCATTCTTAATGGAGAAGGAATTTTTCCTCCTGTAGGGATTTCCTTGGTTTTGGAAGGAGAAGAACAGTGGATGTCAGCAGATGCAGCCAACCCTCTCCTGTTGGCCCTGTTTGTTATCTATGCTACATACTCCGCTGGGTGACACAAAAGGCCTAGGCATCAAATTGCTACTTCTTGCAAGATAGTTATCTTTATTTTTTTTTTTTTTTAAATGTGTTTAAAGCTTTTAATAACATTGTGAGAAAAATAGAACCTATTTTGAGGTACGTGATATTCTGCATCTTATAATTTATCTCTGTGTAATTTCTAAATAAGTTAACAAAGTTATTGAGTAATCGCACCACATCCCTCACAGCTTTGTTGGCTTCCTGCATATCTGAAACAGGCAGTGATATATTAGATGCTATTTCTTACAGAAGAGGTGTGGAATATTTTAATAGCCATTGTGCAATTATTTTTTTGAATTACGCAACTAATGGAATTTATTTGTTTTCTTGTATTTGTTTTGTTTTCATTTATGTCTAGTTTGGCTTATATAAATCTGAACAATGTAGTGGTTTAATTGCTAACAGAATCCAGGCTGAAAGCCAGCTTTTAAGGAGTACTAGTCTAATGCCAAAGTAATGTAGTGCATGAATCTGGTGGGAGGAGAGAAGGATGCAGGAAGGAGGGTATGGGCTGTGGCTGTAAATTACTGTGTTCTCTGTCTCCCTATTAGAACGTCATGCTTTAACTGGGAAAATGTGAGGAAAGCTATCTTTTCTAGATCATTGCATTTTTATTGTTACTTTTTTCCACTCAGTGTTATTCTAATAGTTTGGAGAAAGAATCTGTCAATAACGTGCTTTAAATGAAAGTATACATAGGTTAATTGGGTTGTATAGGATTGTTAAGAAAGCAGCTGTAGCCCACAACCGTAGATACTAGAATCAATTAGATGATTTAAGGTGCAGACCCTCTTCTCATTTTTTTTGCTGCACAGTCATATTTGTTCATTGCAGCAAGTGGTTCTTTCCTGAGAAGTTTGTTTCTTCATGGATGATGAAGCCTTCCTGGAGTTGCAGAGCAGAAGTTTTATTGTGTAGTGTCCTATTTTAGTAGTTAGCTGAAAAGATGATTAAACTATAACATCATATCTGAAGGTCATCCCTGTGCCATTTCAGAAATACTTGTCAAAGATGCAGCCCCCAAAAAGAACAAATTACGTCAGTGGAGAGCTGTTGGAAAAACTAAACTGGAAGGGGAAGTCAAGTGTAGCTTGAAAGAAAAGGACATATTCTGTTTAGAATAACCCAACCTTTTCCAAAGGAATGCATTGTTGCATAGTTAGTCCAAATATACTAGTCTTGATAAAGTTCATTGTTTCATGTGGTGTGATGAGCGTCTGTTTGCTTGTTCTAGAAAATCAACTATAGACAAGATTTCTGATATGTGAAAACAATGTGATCAGAGTTGGAAGAAAAACCACATGAAACAGCACTTACACATGGTATCATTATTAACTGATATACAATTTTAATCTACATAGACAATGGTATGCATACAGCAGTTGCTCTAAAGTATTCACAGACAATGCCTGTTAGAAATGCTATGAATGTACTGTTGAAACTGTCCTGCGCTGTACCGTAGTGTGTGTGTGCAGCCGTTCCACCTGGACTCACTTGCCTGTTGCTTTAGGAATCCACTGTATTTGGTCATAGAAGTTTTTAACCAGTTCCCAAGTATTGCTTTGTCCTTTTCTTGTAGTATGGCAGCCTTAGTCTTTTCTTGCATGCCCTGTTCAAACTAATCTCCTGTCTCACTGGAGATGTGTTCTTGGGCCGAGTTTTAATTCCTGGAATGCTACCAAATTTGTTACAGATAAACTGAGATTATTCCATATTGTCATATACGCAACACTTTACACGCATTCTTGTTACTCAAATGTTTTTTCTTTCTCTCTTTCTTGTAATATGGGTGTATGCCTTTTTTCTATGGCTGGCATGCCACAGAAGTTCAGCAGAATGAGCTGTGGCAAACTGATGCTTGAGTTTGATGCTCTCAAGAGGTCTAAATAAGACAGGCATTGCAGAGGTGCATCCTTGCTCCAGCCGTGTGCAAACTGCCACTTCACTTTTGCCTAGGGTTGTTCTAGGCTTCTACTGAGGAAGAAACGTAAGCATACCGAACGTGTGATTTGCATCCTTCCCAAATTCATTGCCTTTCTTAAAATACTTAGCTGAATTTAGTGCTTAGTTTAAAAATGCTATTTCAGTAATTGTTTAAAGGCCAGCTAGTGAGGCACTAAACAAAAGCTATCATGTTTGTAAAGCAAAAAGCATTTTCTATAACAGCTTCTTGCTATTTTGTGATGAAGTGGGGGATGGGAAGGCTTTGAAACCTACTCTATGAATCATTCCTAGCATTTCGTGTTACTGAAATGTGAATATTACTTTTAAATGTGTAACTATGCTATTAGAGCCTTCTGTGATTTAGAGAGTGCTTTCAGAATACTAAAAAGTCATTATTTACTTTCTTCCAGTCTATTAGTGCAGAACAATCCTCACACAGGCTCTGCAGTGGCAGGGTTGATTGGTTCTCGGTGGACATGTCTTGTTAATAGGAGAAAAGAGGCTTTTGCTGGTATTTCTGCTCCCGTTTGGAACATGACTTCTCTAAACAGCTAATTGTATTGCATTTGAACTGCCACCCTGGTGTGACAAAGTAGGCATCCTCAGACCTTTACGCTAAATAAATGCCTACTCCTTGCATGTGCCAGAGCTTCCAGAGTTTACCAAACAGCAAGACTGAACAACAGTTACTAAGAGGTGTCATCGTCCTTTAGCTTGGTGAAACGCCAGGGTTATGAAGCTGGGAATACCTCTAACCTCAGCGAGGTTAGGCAGTTTTGCTGAATCTCATCGTTTTTCCTTTCTACACTCCTTGCACGTGCTCCTGGAGCTAGCAAATATTTACATGGTGAGGCTTGGAGCCCTTTTGTCACCTAAAAATGGAGTGCTTGATGCACTCTTTGTCTCGTCATTAATTAAACTTCAGAGATGCTCTTACATAGGGCTAATGTAGGGTAATTATGTTCTCCAACATAGCTGCAATAAATGTGAACTGTTTGAAAGCTTTGCTGCAGTAGCTGTAGCACTGCAGCCAGGAAGGAGTGAAAACGAAGTGCTGCAGAGGTGGTGTTTATACACCGTTCCTTGCAATACTACTGCCAGTGGCTATTTATTGAACTTTAAATACATGTGTAGCTGCTATCTGTCAGTAGTATTCTCTGAAGTGGCAAGACAGAACAAGTCAAGCACTGTAAGATAGTACAGGCTCTCATTAAGTTTCAAACCATTTTTCTAAAATCATTAAAACTATATTTTCACCTGTGTTTATTAAACGGTGATCCACTTAAAAAATGGATTTCTGTTAGCTTGACTGCACATTTGACAACAACAACAACAAAAGCCCCGTTCAATGTCTGTTTAAATTGCTATGGTTATGAAGTGGCAGTATCTATTAGTTTCTTTTTGGGAGGGCTTATAAATATTAACTGATGTGCAGATCATCTCTGAAATTATACAGTGAGAACAGATTTAAGGGACAACTGGCCTTTTTTTCCAAGTATTTCAAACACTTGGAGAATATTTCAAGGGCGCAGGTTCATTTTACACCAGCTCACGTGTACCTTTGCGTCACACAGGGTAGTCCTGCTCCCTCCCCTTAGATATAGCCAGAGTGTCCTTCTGCCAGTGTCAGTTTTGCTGACAAATGCAGTTCAGGCAAGTACAAGGATCCATTTTTGTCCTTTTCTTCACATTTACTTCATAGATGCTTCATGTGTCATTCGACAGAATGTGGGTATTACAGATTTCTGGAGGACAACTGGAAAAGTGCATGTAACTGAGAAAGCTGCACAATCAATTTTACAGGGCTTGCTCTTGATACTGAGCATCCGAAGTCCTGCTTGAATATAGTGATGTATGCATCCTGCCCCATTAGGGCAAGATCCCTAACAGGTATGAGATGCCCATAAGGGATCTCTCATGCCACTCTTTGGTGTCCCAGTGTCCCATTCAGGTAAAATTTACCTGCAGGGCAAAGAAAGATTGTTGAAGGCAGGTGGAATTTGAAAGGTGTGGGATAGTACTGACACTAAGGTCCAGATTGCACGAAGGCTGAAATTCTGTAGCGAGTCTTACCTAATGGTATGCATTTGTGTGTGCTTAAATCTGACAGCCAAGCAAACAACCAGCTTTTCTAAAACATATTATCTCAATTTGTTTGTAACTTTTAACGAATGGAATAAAACATGACAATATAATTTCGGGTTTAACTATGGAAGAGAGATGTGAGTTTAAGTTTTGATCTGGACCATAAATGGGGCATTTTTCAATTCAGTTTTTTATGGTTTGACTGAGAGTTATGTGGTTAAAAATGATTTCAGCAAACAATGTAAAATTGGTGGTGGCCATTTATAATATGAACCACTAACAATTGAATAATATCTAGTTTATTTTCTCCAGGGTATAGTATCTAGTTTATGAATGCACTTGTACTTCATAAATCATTCTCAAGAGCAAAAGGGAGAAAAATGAAAAATCCATTTTCCTTCACCCTTTGGGTCTTTATTTAATTTTTAATGAAATAGGGAGGATACTTCATCAATGGCAACAATAGAGCATTTTCAACACACATCTTCATGAAAACAAACAGAACAACAACTTAAATGACCACCACTAAAAATCCCCAACCCACAGCTCAAAACAAATAAAGGAGCTGTCTTGAGACACAAAAGAGATTTAAAATCAAATGGATTTTTGAAGCATTTAAAGATTTGACAATTACTTAATTTAGCTGTGAGGTGTTTTTATGTAACATACAGCAGAATAGGAACAGTCAATATTTAACATTTACATTATTTTCAGGTGGCATAATACTTATTTCAGAGCACAAATCTGTCAATACTGTGTATTTGCTTTCTGGTTCTGACTCACATGACGGAGCCCTGGGATCAGAACAGCTCTGCCTTAAACGTGATATTTGTCCTTTTGTTATGTTAGACATTGACTATAAAGCTGTGTATATGTCATAGGACAGTGTCACTCAAAATTCAAATTAACTGAATTCTGCTAAATGAAATAATGTAACATGTTAATATCGTGTGAGATCAGAAAAAGATTTTTGTCCTGTTCATTTAAGAATGAGCTTTCACAGTTTGAGGCATAATAGCATCATAAGACAATCTAATTTAGCCTCTTGTATATCACAGGCAATTGTATTTTACCATTATACATTTGTATTTTATTTTGTTAACACTGGTATTGCTGAGTTCATCCTCCATCTGATTCTGATTTGAAGATACCAAGAGGACAAAAAAGGTGGTGGTGTTGGGAGGCTGGTGGTATCCTTTGGTGGTTTACCCCAAAGATTTATTATCCTTAAAATATGTGCGTTATTTCCAGTTTCTTGCTAGATTATGCTTTGCTGCCAGATTTACATTCCTTTGAATTTTATTGTTTTTTCTTAGATGGAGACTTAATTCTCTGGTCAACTCTCAGTCCTTTCCTTCATAAATGTTCATGGTTTGGCATTTTCCTAATGTTATCAAATTATTTGTTTGTTTTGTTAAATGTGAATGCCAGGAGCACATTCAGTTGTTTGGTATCTGTCTTGCTCTCTTTCATGTAGTAGAATAAGGAAATTTGTTACGGCTTTTTTTGGCAGAAAATAGGAAATCTTGCTGTTCAGTTTTTAGCAGGAGAGCTACCTGTGTCCTGTGGTCATCATATTATTGTTGTGCTTTCGGTGACCCTGGTCTATTGCCAAAAATACGTAATACCTCTCACTTTCACCAGGAAATCTCTCACTCCATGTAGTAAGTCTTTACTATAAAGTGGAAGAATGAAAAGCTCTTATTCTCAGGCTAATGGAATTTATTTCTGAGAAATATTCCTATTACTGCCTATTATTAACTTCATTTTCAGTGCATCATTCAGATGACAAGTATCTCGTAGGTTTCTAGTAACTCTTTCAGAAAGCAGGTGAGGAATCTAGATCATCTCAGTGCATTAAATTCAATTACGTTTATATATTAGTGCATTTTAAAGGTCCATTTAAAGAATAAAATTTGGAGCTTGATTTACGTTAATGATCAACATGTAATTCAGTCAAGACTGATGCTTATCTGTAGCCGTATGCTGCTATCCTTAAATATTTCAGCAGGTACTTTGCATACTGCCTGCACTGTGATACCTAACACAATAGCTTTGGAACAAAAGTGAAATTGCTGCTGTTTCATTGTCCAAGGCACAAATTTAATATTTACTGCTACTTTACCACTGATGGCACTAGCACTACTACTTGCTTTCTCCTTTCTATTGTTGTTGCTAGAACATGTTGCTCGTCATTTACTTCCCTCTCCTAACGTGCTTTACATAACTTGTTGCAGTGTTTCGTATTATCATGCCACTCATGCCAAGTGTATGTAGAAGTTGCATATTCAATTGTTTATACATTTGTTACACATAGGACAGTCTGTGGAAATAAAAGTATAGAGCATCAACTTTCAAACAGCGTTTGAAAACTTCATATAGTATTCAGAATTCCATCTTCGTTGTGCACTGCCAGCAAAACGACTCTCTGCGTAGCAAGCCTAAATATTCTTTACATCCATTAGCAGCTGAAACTCTCCTAATAGTCAGTGTTTTTTCTTCTCTCATGCACTGTGATTAGTTGTTTTTCTGCCTTAGATGGCAGTTCTGCTAAATTTTTATTGCTTCGTGTGCTCATGGCTCATTTATTGTTTCATTCTTCTTCTGTTTGCTTACTGAATAGATTTATTACCTTTGCATGAAATAATTCTTTTGAGATAAGTACATACTTCCACAGAGGCTTCTTCAGTTTTAAATTATTCTGCAGTTTTTGGTTTCTACTACTCATATAGAAAATGTTGCTAGCAATCTGCATGGCTTCTGAAAAAAGGTGAAACAAGAAGAATTAGAAGAAACTCAATAAGGAAAAAAACAACTTATAAAATAAGTTCTTGCTTTTAGACCTTTGTCTTTAAAGGAAACTTCCCTGAATGACAATTTTCTTCCCAGACTAAAAATTCTAGCGTTGTATGTGATTCTTGGTATGCGTTTTCAGAGGCGCTCCATCAGAATGCTCAGTGTGCTGAGGACCTCAGCTCACATATATTCCTCTAGATAAATACATGGTCACATTTTCAAAAATAATTAAGTACTGCACAACTGCAGGTTATTCTCAATCTAGAGGTCTGGTTATGAGCACACGTCAAGTCTCTGCTCTGAAGCTGCTGGGCAGGTTAACAGTACAAAGCAAACAGCCATTTTGCAGTATGAAACAAAAAAACTCTCCAAATTCTAAGTAAAAATCTTATAGCAGTAGTTTAAGCAGTTCTTGAACACTTGCACTGTACAATCTGACCACTTATTAGGTGATGATTACATTAGAAGAGTAGCTATTTAATAAGAAAGAGAGTAATTTCTACAGAGCGCTCCAAAATTCAGACCAGCTTGCTTTTATAACTTCTTGTAATTTTAAGGTTAGTTGTCCCAGACTTCCGTATGGTTTATCTACAAACAGTTAAACTGCAACTAAACCTGTTGTCATCTGAAGTACATGGTAACCTTAATCTTAACATTAGGAATAGACTTAGCATGGTGAAAAACACATGAGATGTGAACATGTTCCCTAGCAACAATGCAGATATTGAGTTACATGAGCAATTGGATACCGGTCTTCTCACAGATATTACATTTCTCTGTATCACTGAACATCAGCTAATTAAAAAGTGCATTTAGCCAGAGGAATTATTTTTATGAAATCACAAATATGCTTTAAGCAAATACAAAGAAAAAGTAATAAAGCTTAATTTACTTATGAACACTCTACCCCATCTGCTATATACCTATATATCAGCATTAAGATTATCCAGTATTATTGTAGTATGCCATTTTTCCAAATATCTTCAGCTCATTAAAAATAGAGAACTAAATTCTCATCTTCTCTGGAACATGACAATGAGAAACAAATTCAAATGGCGATGAAATAATTGTTTTGTTTAATTTCCAAAGAGCAGTATGTAATGTGACGGCAGTTGGACACGCTTCATTCATTCATTCATTCATGGAATTAAAGGAGCTTCTTATCTTTATATTGCTGCATAAAGTAACTGCCACATCCATTCCGTGGACAAGTAATTCCTCTAGATAATGATGATGGATTTCTTATCTTCTCCAAAAGGAAGACTAGGAACAGAACAATGACTTTTCGCTTCTACATCTACCAACATGTCTACAATTGTGTTAAAATCTGCTTGAGAGCATACCTAAAATGTGTATATGTGAGCCTTAAAAGGTGGATGCAGAATGACCGCGGACCACAGATCATAGATGTATGTAAATCATTTCATTTTATTTGTTTCTGTTTCACTTCTTAGTCTTCCCATTTTCAGAAAAGCAGCTGGATCCAGCTAGTGAGTCATTTTGATTCATGTACGTCTACTAAATATGAGTCTGCTTAAAAGTTTACTTTCAAGTAAAAATAGCAGTGTTTAAATTGAAAAGATGAAAAAAAAATCTGTTTTAGTAAGTTTGTATTCTGCTCTTCGTAAAGTAGTAATTCACTAGTGAAACTAAGTGAGAAGCTACATAATCTGTACTCAAGGGTTTGTTCCTTTTGGTTTTTTTTTCTAGCCCCTCACAATAATCTGTTACGTGGGATGAACTCTTCAGTCCCAGCAGGGCCTGATAGGTGTTTGGAATCTTTACCAGCAATCAGGAAGTGGAGGTTTTAAATCCACTCCTTGAGCATATTGCCTCAAACAGGTGTTTGCTGTCTCTTGCAGAAAGCCAAGTTATTCATCCAGTCATACATCCATATGCAGTGCGGCATAGTGCCCTGCGCTTGTCAGGAGAAAGTCCCAGCCTCTCTCCCACCAGACAGTTGCTGCTGCTGCTGCTAAGCCATCTTCTCCTGAAGATGCCAGGCAAACGATACAATTGCTCTGCACCCTTGGCCTTTATGCTTTATTTCTTAGCACTGGACTAGTTCTCTCTTCAGCTATTTTTGGCTTCCTTAGCCTCTTAAAATAGCACATTTGATGTATGCTGTCATCTATGACAACATACATCAATTCCAGCTTTCCACTGAGGTTTAAGATGCTTTAATAAGGTAAAAAATTAAAACTGGTACTGTACTCATTTATGCTCATGCTCTTCAGCTTCTGCTTAACTTTTGTCAGTTATCACAAATGTCAAAACCATCACTGTGTGCTACTGGCTCTGATTTGAGCCCATCTACCAAGTAATTTTATTGACAATTCCCCCACTACAGTTGCTGACTTGCAAATATCTGACCTGTGAAGACAAAAACCCTTTCACGTAGCTCTGCCAATAGAACTTGTCTCTCACAGTACTCTGTTAGTAGCCTGCATTTTACGTAAGTTATTGGCTGAACTAAATTTTATGCAATGTATTCTGAGATATACGACCAGGAAAGCAGAACCAAATAATTTACTGCAAAAAATTCAGCTTTTCATTTTGTGGGAGGGGAGGAGATTTTTTTTATTATAAGCTACTTGTTCTGGATTGCATTTGTTGTACAAGACATGACATTGCTGATGGGAGATCACTTGTGACACTGAGAACGTTTGTGTTGTACATTTGAGCTGAACAGATGAATATTGATTGGATATATGGAACTAACTTATATAGGTCTTTGATGAGGTGTTTTTAATTGAATTACCTCATGAATGCTGGACTAATTTTCATGACAGTCTCCAAATTCAACTTGGGTTATACAGCTGTGTAAGAATTCTTACAGGGTCAGCACATTGTTGCAGATATTAATTTCAAAAATGTATTCAAATACAGTCCTTTGAACTGTCCATGCACCACCACTCGGTGCAGTTTTTGTCCACTAAACATCATGATTAATAGCAAAACTGTAGACTGTAATTTTCTTGTGACTTTTCTGCTGTAAAAGATCATCCCTGTGTCTCTCCAAGTGTATACTGCTTTTTGACTTTAAATTAAAAAAAAAAAAGAAAAACAAACAAACAAACAAAAAAACAACCAAAACACATACCTTGCTGTTTTCTAATCATTTCTTATTCCTTGAGTTGTCACCTGGGACGTTTTGCATTATGTAGCATTTCTTAATTCAGTATGAAACATTTCTTTAAGAAACTTGATCTATGTAGAAATATTTCTTCTTTCAAGTTTTCAACTACTTCAGTTGAGAAGTTGCGAGATTTTATATAAGAAGAATCAAGACAGCACTGAAATGTTTCCCTTCTGCACATGAGCTCACTGTGAATTTTTAGTCTTTCCTTATTTCATAGAAGAGAGCAAGATGGTGAGGAGTACTATAAAACACCAGGGACTGGAAACGCAGCTTTTGGATGTGAGGGAGTGATGGGTCAGCGGTAGGCTGACAGCACTGTGAGATGGAGGAAAATTGACAACTTCCACAAGTAAAGCCGCAGCTCAAACGCATTGAAAGGCAAGGAATTGCACCTTTGTCTTTCATTTTCTTTTTGATGGTGTTGAACACTGCGGAACAATTGTTCAGTGGAGGATGTAGTCAAAAGAGTTTGTTGGGAGAACAAGGGAAGAAAAGGATGCTTTGAGGGATGCTTTTTCTTTGCCCAGAGGCTCTATATTTGAAGTAACAGAACTGCATGTAAAATCAAAATGATTACAAACCATACCAATGTAAACATTTTTTCCTCATTGCTTCCTGAGATTATTTTGTCTTTTATACTGTTTTCATTCATTTCAGGGTTATGCATTAGGCTTACATTTCAGATGTTATTTTCCTTTTTGTACTCTTCCTGGTTTTCTTCCTTTCAATTAATTATTCTAATCTCCAACTATTTTTAAATGTGTATAAAAGTCTGAATCCTAATAAACAATAACACAGCACAGGAATTACAGGTAGTGAAATGCATTGGGAGTGAAATATCATGGTAGGCTTTCCCAGATTCTTATATTTTACCCCTGCACTGATCCAGGATAGCTCTTTTTAAGTATTCTTGATTGCAGAGCAACAGTAACTGCATTGTTGAAAACAAATGAAGTGAGCATCTGCTGTAAGTTTTGGAGATTATTATTAACAAATGTTGCTACATTTTAGGAGGCAAGTTTAGAAAACCATTAATACATACTTGTTACCAGCTTAGTAGCACTTCTTGAACTTACTGTGAGCAAAAATTTTGTTAATGCAAAAATTGCATGCCAGTGAATTACCAGAAGAAAAGCCTTTAGGGTGGAAAGATCTACCCATTTACAGTAGATTATTAAAATAGTGCAATGATTTGTACCCGTCCTCAAAAAATTCCCAGGCACCTAGAAAGACAGAATCACTTAGCTGGGAGAGACCCTTCGTTATCTCTGGTTCTAACCTGTACTCAAGGCAGGGTATAGTTTGTTCTGTGTTTGCTCAGAACCTTGGGCGGTTGTTTTGAGTAACTCCAAGGATAGAGGTTCCACAACTTCTCTGTACCACTGTTCAAGTATCAGGCCACCTTAGCTGTGAAAAGATTTCTTATGTTTAGTGGGAATTTCCCACACTCCAAGATGTGTTTGTTGCCTCTTGTCCTGTCTGTATGGCTCTCCAGGAAGCCTCTGCCTCCATCTCCTCTACATCTTCCCACTATGTAGTTGCAGATGGCAAAAAGGTCTCTCCTTTACTTTCTATTGCTCACTTTCACTTCCTAGCTTTTAAGTAGCCTCCTATATCTCTGATTTTCCAGTAGTCTCTTAGTTCAGACTGTCTTTTATTACCTCCAGCACTTGGCATGACATTATACAAATACAATTTACAATTTATTGCTTGTTTCCACAATTCTTTTACTCTGAATGAAATTCTACAATTTTATTCAACTTTATATTCATTCAGCTCCAAAATTGCTACTACTCAGTTATCCAAGAAAATTGCAGATGAGAATCAGGATGCAATCAGTTAATTGAGCTTGGCTTCATACACATTTTCATCTAGTAACAGAGATACTTAAATGTGGAGGTAGTTGCCTCTGTCCTTCACACATTGGCCTTTAGTTCTCTTCACTAATAGCTTTGGTCATTTAATAACATATTTTACAGCAAGGTCAGGTTAACAGGAAGTTTTATAGGCCAATATTTTACAGGGAATTGGTGAACCAAAAACAGTAATTATGCATGTGAAATAATCCCTCGAATAATTAGTGATGATTAACTGGCTGTTATCATTGAGACAGGTTATAAGGATTTGATATAAGAGGAGGTAGAAGCCAACTTGCTAAACTTATGACAAATAAATGTTGTATGTTTCATAAAGTTCTCATATCTAGACAATGGGGCAAGTACAGCACTAATTGTGATTTTTATCAATTGGTATCTTAATCTAAAAAATTGCATGTTTATAGTGAGTCTTGCTGACAGCACACCAATGAGCTTCAAAAAGTAGAGCCCATTGTCGATGCACAAGATTAAATGACACATGTTAACAGTGCTTAAAAATTGTAATCTGATTAAGTATTTTGTGCACAAATGTAATTCTTTTCAAACCAGTTTGATACTGTGCAAGAAAAGAGCAACCGTATCATGGCTGAAATATACATCTTGCCATTTCTATTTAAGCCCAAAATACACGTTCTAAAACTCTGCCTCCAGTTGAGTCTTCCCACAGCTAGCAATGATGTACTGGGGATACGTAAGAGGTTTGGGAGGAGGAGCTAAAAGTGCTCTTGAAAAGAGAAATGAAATTGTAATGATGTCTGAAAAAATAAATTATATAAAATAGTTCAAGTTGAAGTTAAGGGTGTTTTAGGAAAGAAAATTTCATGCATGCAACATAATATTTGGGCAAATCACGGGGAAGAAAAAACGGGACCAAAGGGAACCATGTTGATTTTCTGGCTTTCTAAGTAAAAGCAAAAGGCTAGATTCACAATGAGGATTTACATTTGCAAAATACTTTCTGGCAGTTATGATACACCTCTTGGAAATAACAGACATAGGCCCAAATTCCCCCAACATCTTTCAGAGCGAAAGTTCAAAATAATTCCTTTCTTATCCCAAGTGTATTTCAAGTGTCAGTCTATAACATGTTCTGAGGTCTCTCTTAGTCTTTCGTTCTTGAAACTCTTTCATTTCAGACAGAATATTTAAATTTTCATTAGAAAAGGGACTAGATCCCAGATGTTGCATCTTTCAGGAGACTGATCTAATTAGCTGTTTTATTCAACTATCCTTCTCCAAGAGCTCTTTCTTCAACTTTCTTAACCAGGCTGACTTTCACGGGAGGATTTTTCTAGGTTTATAGGCCTCAGACAGTGCAACATATTCACTTACTGATTGGCTTCAGCTCATACCCAGTCTACTCTCGCAGGGACTATTTACTAAAATAGTACCATAAGGTAGCTACTGATTATTTTGGTAAAATTGTTCTACAAACTGGCTACCATTTCAGTCTCTAATTATTTTTAAGTATGTTATGTACTTCTAGAATGATAAATACTAAAGAAATTAATTATATCTATTTATAATTGCTTATGCAATTCCTTTAAGAATGCAAATTCACCTGGCACAAAATTAAAAAGAATAAATTTAATAAATGCTACACCTTTAATTTGAATAAAATCAAAACAGTCTGTAACACTCATTCCAGACAGTATATATTATTTTTACAGTGCAGAATAATTCCTGTTTTGTACAGCTAGTGCTGATTAAAAGAAATTCACCCCATTCAATTTAATAAAACTCGCTAATTTAAGAAAAGTTAGTGTATTAAAATTTACTGCACATGACAACTATTCTCATTTCAGAATTGCACCTACCACCTCTATTTGATTACATTTCTTATTATAAGTTCTGAAAAGGTTAATGAACACCTTAACAAAGCAGCTCAGGTTCTATAATTGGGTGTAATAAGCTGATATGGTGATGGGCTTCTTTGTTGATGTAATTGTAATGAGAGATCTTTGATGTGTTATAAAAACAACGCAGTAAGAATTGTAAAGAAAAATAAGGTCTCCTGAGTTCCTGGTTTACAGATATGCTATAGAAATTGTTTCATTTGCTAGCTGATGTAAATGGCTAACGAAGCTTTCTGTAGTTATATATTCCATATCTGCAAGTATGTACCTCAAAGGCAATTAGTTTTCACTCCCATAAGCAGAGACAGAAAATTTCTGTTACAAGAACCAAACTGTGTAAAAACGTGTCTCCTGAGCTCTTCTCTGAAATCCAGTTGTGCTTTGAGTTTCTTGTACGGGATTTCAGATTGCCTTCAAAGTGAGTCTTTGCCTTTTGCACTTGACTTTCGTTTGCTAGAGTAAAAACGAGAACCTGGTCATCTTTGCTCATGCTAAGAATCCATTTTCTTGATTGTTCAGGGAACTTCTCTCTGAATCTAGTCTCATTTTGCAGTACTATTCCTTGAATACATATGGTGACTTATACAGAGGAGTACAGCTTGAATAACAGTAAGACTTCTCTGTGTCTACTTAGCTTCTTTAAGTCAAGTCTCACTGACTGATGCGTCCTAGCATTGCATTTGGTCATCTCATTCCTAATCACGTAGCGCCAAACATTTTATTCTTTCATATTTTCTATTTCATGATCTTTCAACTCTAACAGATGTTTTTGATAATAGTTTCCAATTCTCTAGCCTTGCCTGCCTTGTACTGCTGAACTTCATTCTGTCTGTGTTACATGAGTCCTCAAGGATATATAGTTCTTTTGTGTGATTTCCTCAGCTTTTTTTGCATTGATGAAATTTTCTAACTTTGTTTCAACAGCAGATTTGGTAAGAACATTTTTTTTTATTATTATTAAAAAGAATTCTCTTTTATGGTGAGGATCTTTTACAAGATGGGTCCAAAACTGATCCTTGAGGAATAAAATCTTTTTAACCTGTTCTAAAGCCAGTTTTTTTCTTTTATCGTTCCCTTTTTCCTTTCTAATTCTAACTAGTTCTTGATCCTATCATGTAATATTTTGCTACTATTTTCCCTTGGGACATCATATTAAATACTTTACTGAAATACAGATCAATAGCAGCTACTGTGTTTCATTTGTCTCATACGGAAATAGTGTGGATTAGTAATAGAAATGGCTTGTGTGCTATAAACAGTGAAGGTAATTACAGTGGGAGAGGAATGGGAGGCACATGCAAGGTGAATGGACTGAAGCAAATGGTCATACCGAACAACAGAAATTAGATATGAACTAGGTTTTTAACATTTTATTTTCATTTTAAGTTCCTAGTTTTCATATTTGCATACCAAAGTAACTGTATGCTATCATGTAATGACTAATGTAAACTTGGGGAGACTATCTATCTAAATATTTGACAAATAGAACATGCAAATGTGAAATGAATTGCCATAATGTAAGTTGGTAATGTAAGCAAGTTCTCTTTCAGCCTACCTGTGAGATCTTTAAGCAAATACTTAGCTGATCCTTACCTGTAACCTATCTTCAAATAGCATTCAATATTTTGAAGGTATTTTAGGGTTTTGGTACATCTTGAATTTTCATCAAAAGAACGCCAAACAACTGAAGTTATAGTTACTGCTCCACATTTATCTAAATCGTGGTTATATATGTGGATATCTTAATAATGACTGCAATATTTGTAGATGTAGCCATCTTTACATGTAGCTAATCACAAAATGGTTGAGGTCGGAAGGGACCTCTAGAGGCCATCTTATTCAACCCCCTGCTCAGTCAGGGCCACCTTGAGCTGATTATCCAGGACCATGTCCACATGGATTTTGAAATATCTCCAAGAAGGGAGATTCTACAACCTCTCTGGGCAACCTGTAGGTACAAACAAGTGGTACTAGTGTAAACGGTCTGTTACTGTGTACCTATGCGATTTGCAAGTAAATGCATAAACTTGCATTCATGACGACTGCAGCTGAACAAAATAATTTTTCAAAGTCTAACTTTACAAGTCTGCAGAAGTGTTTTACATTAACATTTTTTTCTTAAGATTTAGAGAATGGTTATTTATAATGATAGTTGCTTATATGTTATCAGAAGACCCTTCCAATTTAAATTTTATATTTATCTATGTAGTTGCAGAAAGGGAAAATTAAAACTTGAACATATATATAAGAGCTGTATTTGTTTCTCTCATACCTGTTTCCCCTGGCTGAATCAAGCTGTAGGGGAAGAATTTGATTGAAGTACCTTTACATTTATGCATTTAGTATAATGCATATTTTTATATAAAGAATTTCTCAATTCATTCTACCTAAAGTCTCTTCCAATGAAAATTCGTTATTCGCGTTGTTATATATTTCCAGTAGTGCCTATGATATTCAAAGTCTTGTGTAAAAAGGAGAACACGGGTTTGACCCAAAGAACTTATGTCTTAGAAATGAGAACAAAGTATGTTAATAGCCATAATGCTGTGTCCGTCTTAAATCTTAAATACACCATTTTAAATAGATAACTCACTCTTTCATCAGCATGAGATGGACTGAATAAATACAGTTTATTCCTTTAGCAAGTGTACATTTTCAACTTATATTCTCTTTAATTGTAAAAATGATTTATACACAGTTTGGTTTTACATGACCATATGCCTATTTCTATCAACTGCTTGTCAGCTGATGTAAATTGTGATTGTTCCCTAAGCCAGTGAACCCATGAATTTTTGCATCAGGTTGGCATGTGCTTGAGTAATGTGCTAGTAGCTAGGAGTGACCATTGGAAACTGTAAAAATGAAGTTGAATGAGTCCTAGTCAAATGTTTCTGAACGGACCTCTCAGGCTGCGAAAGAAATTTGCATTCCTAGTATACTGTTCCTTACCATTAGCAGCAAAAATGCAACCATTTCATATCAATAAGATATATGGAAGGAATCTGCAACATGAGAAAAAGAAGCAAGAATCTGCATCTATCACCTTCCAATCCGTCTGGATTTTAATGAAAACTGCCAGTTTATGATGATGAAAATACATAAGTTAAATTTTTGATTTCCTATTCAGTGTTCTTTTTTATTTTTAAAAGCAGCACAATCTCACAGGCAACTCAAAGTCCCTTGCAGACTGGTAAAAGAAGTATTTTTCTCAGAATGAGATTTAGCCTTCATTTCTTTTCTGTTTATCATTCTATTGTTACGCACAACATATAGACATTATTTAAGAAACATACTCAGTAATCAACCAGCAGTTATTTAAAAAATATTTTGGGTTACAAGAAGCGAATTTGAATATGAAAAATACATGCTGCACTTCTAAGCGTCACTCATTAAATCATCACCAGAAAAAAAGCCTTATTGTGTCATAGTAGGTGGAAGTGACACATGGAGTGATGAACTAATTCACTTTACTGATGAGTGCTTTCAGCTGAGTCAATAATAGAGATTATAACCTATCATAGTTGAAAACATGTAAAATTCACTGAATCAGTTACCAGGAGATGAAAATAAAACAAAAAGAAAACTCATTCAGTGTCTGTATTTGAGGAAATATTTTTATTTGGCTAGATACTTACCTCATCACTCCACTGGTGGATAGAAATCCAAGGGGTCAGTCATGTGACACTTCTGTGCAGAAGATTGTTTCACATCTTGCCTGTTGTCTTCCTAATTAGAGTGCTCCACTCATTTATTTTAATGTGGGATCATACATTCCTTCTGTCACCTGTACACTCCTTTTTCTGTTTATAAGGAGAACTTGAGGATGGAATTGTTTTTGCCTTGATGTTTAGCTGATACCTTAGCATAAAATACAGATGCTATTTTTTGCAGTGAGACATATTGAGAGTAATAGCACAGCAGTAGCAAAATGACGCTAAGTATAATGGAAAGTTAATAGGAGGATACTCCGGCTACTGCTAGGCAAGCTCGTGTCAGAGGGATTACAATAACCAGTATTATTTCTGTTATCCAAGGCCTGTTATGATCTTCTGAGTGCAACTGTGTTCTAAAAGTAGGGATGGGATGTTGTATTGAAAAATTACTGTAATAGAGACTACAGAGTTCAGTGTAATTTTGAATGATTACAGCACTCTTTCTATAGTACTTTCAAAAATCGTGGCCCCATAAAGGTTTGTGACATCTCAGCGTTGTATTTAGAGCAGGAGAGTACACATCAATCTTCCTCTAAAATGGCATGAACAGAACATGGTTGGCTGTTATTTACAGATTCCCAAAGAATTTAAGGAAGATTGAAAGATGACAATAAAATGGTGACAGTTCAGTTTAGGACAATGAAGTACTCGCATTCCTCCCATGTTTATGGGTGGACAAAAAGTGGGCATTTGACCTTCTAAATCTAGTTGCTAGCTTGCTTTATTCACTGATTCCTCATTTACTTTCGCTTGCACATCATCCTCTATCTGCTTAATAAATAAATAAGTAGACTTTAAGTGCATTCCTTTTTGGGTACTGTAAGTAACTGACTTCAAAGCACTTCATGCTAGATTGGTTCTGTATACAAAAAAGGGTCCGCTGCATAGGAACATTACTTAGTTGACCAGGATGGTGAGCCAAAAGCCATGGCCTTCCAATTTATTCCATTTGAGACTAAGCAAATTTATTTCAGCTGATCCACCCTAGTGATCCCATTATTCAACCCCAGAGAAAGCAAACTTCATCTGAAACTTCAATAGACTTGCATGTTGCTTTAAAAAGTGTACAGGAGGAAGAAATGGTTGAAGTACTTATAATAAAAAAAAAATTAAGCAAAAATATCTTTTAATAAGAAACTAAAGTGCTTGGAAATAAGATAGAGGATTTGAGACTTGAAGGTGAAAGTTCACAGTCTCATCTTCCTCATCCCTAAGATTAAAAAAGAAATTAAAAACCCCATCAAAGAAATTTTAAAATTACTATGTTCCATGTTGTTTTCATCATTCATTGGCCCACTGTTGGACAGATTCCTAATACCACATCTTCAGATGCTCATCTGAACTCTATAAAACTGTAACAGGAAGGTCAGAGATCAAAACATTAAAAGCACAGCTAGTAAGGTACCTGAACTTTAAATTATTGAATGCTATGTGATTTTAACTGAACTAATAAGGCATTAATCTGCTAAATTATGTCCTTGAAATTATAGTGATGAATTAACAGCAAGTAGTAGGAAGACTTGAATATCTGTATTCACCTAGTTAGGGATTTTAGCCTTTGCTGTGATAGGGTCACACCATGAATTAGTGTCACTGGGTAGAGGTTATTATGTAAGGAAATATTGTTAAATGGCTCAATAGTGTAGGATGTTGATAATGTACAAGATAACCTATCTACATATGGAATAAAGAGCTGGACAGAGCTTTTCTTGTTCCTTTGTGTCTTTGAGTTTCTAATGATGGTGGACTTTAAACACAGGCATCTGATCTTTCAGGCTCCTAATAACTTTTTATTCTTGTTCAAACTCGCTCTTCTCCCTGCAATGTGTTCATTTCCAGTGTCTGCAATTCAGGATGAATATTAAAAACATAGAGAAGCTCAGCAAGTTGAATGAAGAATGATTAAAGAGGAAGATTAAAGAGAAAATGCAATTCATAGAAAAAAACACTCAAGAATCTAAGTTTTGAAGTGTTTATCAAATACAAGATGTTGATCAGATTTTTCCCTAAATGTCACTGTAGTAGAAAGTGCCTAACAGATGTGACTTCAATCTAGCAGAGAAAGGTTTAAAAATATGTATTAAAAATGTCTTATAAAGGGAAGCTGAAGCTTGACAAATTTAGGATAGAGATGAGATAACATTTAATAGTGATAATGAGTTAGCTATTGGAAAAACTTACCAACAGATATTCTTTACTTTTAATCATGTTTATAATTTTCCCTTAAGAAATGTTGTTTTGAAATGGAAATTTATTATTACTATCAAGAAAAAAATGTAGCTGTTTAAAACAATTTTTTCTTGTCAAGTGGATGTTGCCTGTTTAGGCACACCTTCAGAAAGACTGGTTGATTATTTGATAAAGTGTTTGTTCAGTTATTTGCTCTTTATGGATTCCAAAGTTAGGAAGGCAGGCCAGCAATTCTTTGGATATTCCCTCTTCTATTCCTGTAGTTCTTTACCTTTTTCAGTAGGTTTTCAGATATTGCAGGTTCCAAGACTGGCTTTTTAGAGTAGAGTACTAGAGTACTCAAAAAGCTTGATCTGCCAATTTAGATAATTCTAAATTATTCAATTATTTCTGGATCTGTTCTTTATATTCCATAAAGCCCAATTAAGCAAGCTATGGGATCATAATAGTTGTTTTCAATTCCAGTTTAAGGATGCTATTTTAATTTTTAGATCACAAAAGAACTCCTGAAGCAGCCACACTGACTGTTGAGATCCTGAAACTAGTTCCTCCTCGCTAATCAAATGTACAGTAGTCCTTCCTAGAACAATTTCCTCCATATGCCTCTAAAAGTTGGTTTCGACATCAGATGAAGTGGATGCTTCTGTGTGTCACTGATTTGCTTTTCCAAGAGACATCATGGCAAAGATACCTGCTTTTAGAAGCCCACTGTCTTTGCAAGCAGCTTCTGTTTGTTTGTTGTTTGTTTGTTTGTTTTTCCCAGAAGAAAGTCTTATTTACTTTCTTCTTCTGAGCAGATTGTCAGAAATTTCCTTGCTAATGCAAACTGTACTGTGGTCACCTGTATATTCACCTGCAGTACCAGCTGTGTTAAAGCCTCTGAATTGTGATGCCATTTGGAAACTTTGGCTCTTGTAGAATGCAAGTGATGCTTACTTCATGAACATGTGTTTCAGTTTTTCGGTTGCCTGTGAGTACTGATCTAAAAGTCTAATGTCTTAGGGTAACCTTTTGTGCTGCTCCTCCTTGAGTTAGCTATGCTGGTTAGATCTATCGCTACCTCTTAGGCTCTCTTTTAAAGAGTAAATATTAGAGGGAAGATTCTCAGCTGCAGAAGTTGTTCACTCGCTGAGATCTTTAGTACTTGGAGTGACATTTTCAGAGTGCAGACTTTCCTCAAGCATTGTCCAATTTCAGCTGAATTAAAGATGTACAAATTCTTACAAGTCTTGTTGCAATCAGCAGCTGTTTGGAAGAGAGAATCTCAGCTTGGTCCACCAGTATTCAGCCACTTTTAACATTGTTCTGGGAGGTCACCCAGTCATGCTTGAATAGATAAACAGTAGCTACAGCATGTGCTTCCAAGCAGTGATCTCACAAGAAAAGTGGTGGGATCTATCCTGAGAGAACTAAGAATACAACTATAGGAAATAAGACCTCAGAACTTGATTCCTGATGTCTGTTCTGTCTCTGTACCATCTGTTCTGTTTATGTACTGCTGTGAAAATGTTTATCTGTGTGTTTTGTTTTTTTTTTTTTCCTACAAGACAGAGTTAATTTGGAAAGCAAGAATAGGAGTTAGTTGGAAGGCTTGAAAGAATAGTTCTGCTCTGATTAAAAAGTGTCAGGTCTATAAGACTCTGAGTATTTTGAAATTAAAGAGAAATTAGAATACTTTTTTTTTTCTAAAACCGGATTATGAAAGCTCTGAGGATGAATATTTTTGATCCTTCTCTGCAAAGAATTGTCATAGCTTTATAAAACTCAATCAAGAGATAAATCAGTCTTCTCATATAATAGACTTTAGATAGAGGGGACAAAATTCTGAAGGTGCCGCACACATTTAACTGCATTTTCCAAAGTTCAAGCACATTATTTTTACTATAATAGTAACCGGCATTATTAAAATACCAGAAGACATTGCCTCTCAAATGGCTATTAAAATGATCTACTGCATACTGTCCTCCCAAGTTCAAGGGTGCATTCTGGTGGTCATATTTCTTTTATAGGTTCATGAGTCTGTCAGGACTGTGAGGGTTCAATAAGTACACTCGATAGGTGACCTGAATACATTAAATGTCTGTTAAACAATGCTGGGTTTGGATCAGTGTGTCTGGTATAAACTGTTCATATAGAACATGAATATGTGAGTCCATACATACTTTATTTTTAGTTGATATACTGGCTGCGTACAGAACTAACATAATATTTCCAGCCATAATCTTTTGCACTTCCCCCAAGCAGAGACGGATATAGCCAGATGTATTAAAACTTAGTATCTATTTAAAAGCAATAGAAAGACAGAGATTGAGTTCAAAACAGAGAACTAATTATAGCTTTGTGGAAAGGTCATTTTTGTTTTGCAGTTGAGGTTGGAGGAAGTGGAAGAAATACTGTAATTTTGTACATGTTGTGACTGCTTGGTCAGAGGATGAAGTCTTCCAAAAGACCAGATGAGAAAAGAGTATATCATAAAGAAGGTCTTAATTCAGTAAAGAAGTTTTTATCACTTTGCAAGTTTGTCCCATAAAACACTCAGCTTTTTTCTTTATTAAAATGGAAAGTCATGCCTTAAGGGATAAAAAGCTTTGCCCTACTTAAAGGAGGGAACTTGGAGGGAGAGGAGAGGTGACAATGTACTCTTGAAAAATATGATTCTGAAGTTAACTAAAGTGTCAACACAGTGAAGCCAAATGTAACTTATCCCTATGTGAAAAGATAGCTATGAGAGGTAGCTTTAAAGCTTGCCTTTAAGTGGGAAGAGATTAGGCCAAAACAGATGCTTTCTCACATGTATATGACATTAAATAAGTCATTAAGGAAGACCATATTTTCAAAATAAAGTTGGTACTGGACAGGGTTCCTAAAAATAATACAAGAATGATCTCTTACAATAAAAGAAACCTAAGTCTCTCTCTAATTTTTCCAAGAGCCAAGATGACTTCTGAAAAAATACCTAGAGGTGCATGCATGAGAGAAGATCTTGACATAAGTTCTAAACTAGTAGTTAAAGGCATAACAAGATCAGTGAGGAAATGATAACACAAGAACTAAAACATTAATTTTTAATAGGATCGTTAAACATTCTACCAATATGGAAATACAGACTGAAAAGACACCATTTGATTCAGCAAGTCCACTCCCTTACAATTACAGCTAACCATATGATCCAGTCAGTCTCAACTTTGTGTATTAAGCTTGGAAGTGTGCAAAGGAACATTTTTCTTGAATGCTTCTCCACTGTGCAGGCTGAAAACATTTATGTACTGAATATTATAAACTTAGGGCTTACTTACAAGACCAAAACCTAAACCTACTGGTTGCAACAGAAAGGGAATAGGAGAGATCAAGGGCACCACTGCTGCGCTAAATAAGAGCAGGGAATCTGGTAAGATACCCAGGTAATCCTAAGAAATCAACCATGCCCCATGGTAAAGAAGAAAACAGATCTTTATGTGGGAATGTGATGGAGTTGCTGACAGTTGAAGTCATTAAATAAAAAGCAGAATTTTTTTAAAAAAGATAAACTGTACTTCTGACATGATTTTTAATCTGGCAGCCTGAAATACCGGTTCTGTATTATGCAGGAGGCTGAACTGGATGGTCATAAAGAGGTCTCCTCTGTCCTTAAGATCTATATGTGTATGGAATAAATGGTTACATGTAGTGAGCTGTCTGAAATCCTAAAGAAAAAGGTTGTAAAGCCCATTAGACAATACTATTTTTCAATCATCTGAGATGCTGAAAAGACCCAGGTTAATATAAAACAATGGCAGGAGTGGTGTGTCTTTTCCAAAAGAATACACAGGACAGAACAGTAATATTAGACTAACGGGACATCTTGTGCAAAGCTTTCAGTGGGAGGTCCACAGGAAGAAAACAGTGCTAAACACCTTTGTAACATCAAAATCAGAATAGAAAATATTTATCAATCTACATTATTCCTGAGACATTTGAAATATTTCCAAGATTTCTAAATGTCAGTAACTGGATTGTGTGTTGTGATTCTCATTATATCATCTTCTAAACTATACCTAGAAAGTGGTTTAATCACAGTTATTTTGACTAGTCACCTCACAGTTATCTTTGCTATATTGACAAATTACGCTATTTTGTCATAAGTACTTCAAATAATTTCAGCACTTGTCAGAAATCTCTAAATCAGATTATTTCATGCAAAAGAATTTTTTTTAAAAAAAAAAAAAACAACTATATCTGAATCACATTATGTACTGTCCTTGATGTGGCATCACATCACTTCTGTCGACAGGTGATAACATTACAGATAAAGAAGCCTGTTTTACCAAAGGATTATGCTTGTCAGGGCCTGGGAGATTTTGTGTCATCCTGAAGCTGATTGCAACATTCTTTGTGCAAGTTTTGGGAGCTGGGGATAAGACTGGATGACAGGGCTATCATAATGAGTTTACATCTTGCCCTAGTTTAATAGAAATGGACACACAGGTTTTTTTTTCATTTTAAAATTCTGTATTTGAGATTGTGAGTTACCACTTGAATCCTGAACAGCATGCCTGTGATAGACACATTGCATTTTGTCCCCTTCTGGTTGTTAAACAAGCTTATAGGATGAAGCAAACATTTGTCACTTCTTGTCAGCTCTGTGATGGTAATATGATGCTGCTTCTCAAACCTGAGATATAGCTGTTTTGTTGCTTTCCATCTGCATCAAGGTTATTCAAAATTTAGAATCCTCCTACTATTTTGATAGATGGGACATTTAAAACTTTTTTTTTCCCCTCCTAAACCTCAAGACTGAAGGAAATGGCATTTTACTGTTTCTAAATTTCTGTGATCAGATGCATATAACTGAAGCCAAGCCATTCTGGAAAACTGGGACTGTTCCAAGCCAGCCTGCTTCATTTTGTAGGAGAAGGTTCATCTATTTGCGGTCATATCTTTAGCCAAAGCCCAGATACAAGGGCTAAGCCTAATTTGAGCATGGTTGATCATTCGATCTGCTGATAGCTCACCACACCAGTGAGCTGCTCACCTACTGAGGAGACCTGTCTTCAGGATACACATATATCTTTGAGTCACAAGATTTTTCAAAATGAAATGTAAGCAAATCAACAAGTTTAACCCATCCTGGTTTACAGATACGGCTGCTCTGAGGCCTCCTAGCACTTGGAGGAGCAAGTCAGCATAATGCAAGGATCAGTGAGTAAGATCTATAGAAACTTGGGTATGGTTTTTAACGTGCAAGTATCTCTATCACTTATATTTGACAGTTTATTCCCAGAGGAAAAAAATGTAGTAATTACTTAGAAATAGCATGTTCTCTGTTCCATTGAGAGTTACCACGCTCCAAGTCAATTTATGACATTATTCAAATGGAGAGTAGAAATAATGTATACAAAAATATTTCTGTGCTGCATAGCACCTTAAACATGGTGTGCAACATGCTACCCTATCAGCCTAAGAGAAAGATTTTATTTTCATTCTTCCAAAGCTTATTAAAAAAAGTCCACAATATTCTAATTAGAGTGTTTATTATTTTCAGCAGCTGTTGAAAAGCTGTTGAAATGGTTTTAATAAAAGTAACTTTGTTTCATATGCATTTATTTCTGCAACACTTTACTAGCCTTAAATTATAACATAATGTTTTGATATCATAAATGGTTGCTAATGATAATTAAGGTTTCAGTTGGGAAGTTAGTAGCAAGGGCAGTTGCAATGTAAGTGCTCCAAGTAATAGCAAAAAAAAAAAAAAAGGAGAAGAAAACGGAGAGCAAATGTGCAGAACTATGTTTTGGTTTTGCTAATTACCACTTCCATTATCTCCCAAAGACTGCAGTTAATTCTCAGCTTTTGAATAAGCGGGTGTATGTCTGTACAGGGACAGGTTCTTCGCCTTGGCGTTTCTACCTGGTCATGAAGGTTTGGAGTTAATTAGAGGTTCTAAAACAAAAAACAAAATCCTCTCACCAACCAAATAGGAAATCTCAAGTTGTTCCAACCTCTGAATGTGAAACAAAATGCTTGTTATTATCAATATTATTAATGAGCTTCATTCTTCTTAAAAAAAATTTCTCTTTCAAAAATAATGAAAACCAGTTATCCAGATGGTATCAAAGATATCAGTGAGCTAGATGAACTATTTTGTGGAAAGATTATTTCTGAGACATGAAGGAAAAAGGTTGATTTTCTAAGGGAAGAGGCATTTGAAAGACCTTTAGGAAACATCTTGTTAGTATCTGAGGATAAGAGCTTGGGCTGTGCAGCACTGTAATCCCAATATTGGGCACTGTTTTTTGAGAGCTTGTTGAGGAAGCTCTGTGATGTGCAAAACACCTGCCATTTAATTTAAACTATTGTAGTTACATTTTGTTCCCTGTTTTTCTTGAGAACAACTGTTGAATACATGATAATTGAACATAACAAATAATAACAGTAATTGCCAGCATTATGATAGCATACTTGTAGCTCTCTACATGAATAGCATATGGTGGCCAGTTGCTTGGAATATTATTAAATATTTTTGTTTTCTTCTGCTCTACCTCAGTTTTGTACAGCATTTGTTCAGCTACCAAAATGGCTACAATAACTTCAAATGCTGTATTTGAAAGCTTCATGTAGTATGTATGTATAAGTGTGACAGATCTCAAGTAGCTGATGAAAAAACAGTTGAAGTTTTAGTGAAATTATTCAGAATGCAAAAACTTAAACTTAAATCTTCAGTATGGAAACTAATGTTTATGACATACAAACACATTTTTGTGTTAATTATGTATAATTTAAGACTTGTTTGCCATATGAAGGAGTATACTACCATGCTACTGTAGTGGAGGTATAATCTATAGACTAACAATGTCCGCTGTATGAAGACATTATTTTCAAACCTCTCTGTCTTTTTAAACATCTTATGTATTCAGAAGGAAGTATATTTGTACTGCATTATTTTAATGTTTTAAAGGGTTGGGTTTGATTGTAGGTGATTTTTCATTTCTTGAGTATGGAAAGCTCGTAAACTAGTGTGATGCAATTGTGTAAGCCATTTGACTCAGATTGCAATCTCAACATCCTTCCCAGTGATTCGCTGTCATTCTGTTTTGCCTCAAAGCATTGCAATTAGAAAGAGTTTCAGCAAAAGGGAATGCATTTGACTTGAATGAGAGAGGATGGCGAGAAAGGTCTGGTAGGTTTGTACATGATATCCACTGCTGAACTGGATCACAGAATTGCTCTATTTGCCTTAGTAAAGTCCTGAGGTCTCCTATCTCAGCCCTTCTTGTATCCCAAAAAGGCAGCCTCTCACTTCTGTGAATACAGGACTTCCACATCCCCTTGCTATCAACTCCCTGTTCCTCCTTCTGACATAAAACACCCAGTTCACCAATATTCCGTCTTGTGTTCCACTGATCCTTTTGCACCTGTGTGACAGCCCATGTCCTTTCTTCTTAACACTCCCCCCATCTCAGAGGTCCGCATTCCTCTTTCCAACTCCCAAACTAATTCCCCAGCGATTCTTACCAATTCAGTCATCCATTCTTCATGTCCATGTCAGCCCTTCACACAGCTCCTGCTCTGCTCCTGCACCAGCTCAATGAGATACTGTTGATTCCATCACATCTCACTCCTTCACCCCCATTTCACGCTATCACCTCCTGTTATCATATTACTAATAACTGCCATGGACAAAGAGACTTCTCAGACAGCAAATCATGTATTAAAATATGACCTAGTGGTGCTCATTAGTTGGGAAAGCACTGAACACTATTCATTAAACTATAAGCAACTCTTCTTTTTACACTGGTGATGTATGTGGGCAGGTTGGAAGTACTGAGAATTGTATTTCTGCCTGTGACCTCACTTCCCAAAGCAGATATAGCTTTGAATTGCCTGAAAGTAGATGGAAAGATGGTAATTTCCCAGAATGCAAACAGTGGATTTATAGGGAATAAAAACCTCGGAGCTAAAGCTAAATTTGTAGCTAAAAATGTCTGATTCAAATCTGTAAGTTGTGCAAGTTTCTATGAATCCTTATTTAATGCTTCTTTCTCTGGGAGGAGGAAGGCACTGGATAGGAGGAAGGAAGCAAAGGAAAAAAGGCTGTAGTGGAATAGGGTGGCTGCACTTAAGCAAAATGGAAACCTCTAGTACTTCAGTCTCTGCCTTCTCTGAGTAAAACCTGACAATGAGACATCAGTGAAAAGCCCTGCTGCAGTATCATGTCATCTGATCCCAGATCTGTATTGATTAAGCACGTGAAGTGGGATGTTTCTAGTTGAAACTCTTGTTCTAGTTCATTTAAGTGACAAAATATTAGGACAGTGATTAGAGTGCTGAGGGTAACTAACTTTTCTCTGGGCCCTGAGATTTCCTATTATAATGCAATCTGTAATATAGTTTTCAGGAAGATTCGTGCAAATAAAATATCACAGTTCAGAGAAAATAAACATAAAAGGGGAAAAAATTCCCATGTAATTTACTTTAAAAATGGAATCGGATGCTTTTGTTGTTTTTTTGTAGTATTCACAGTTCTAATACTTCCTTATTTTATTTATGTAATGAGTTAGATATCCCTTATGTATGGGTTGCTTTGCATTGACATTCTTTTTGCTGTGCTTTAGACAAAAGTGCTCAGCATTTTGCTCATGAATGTAGCAGCTGAGTAGGACTTGTAGCACTGCCTTCACAATCCAGTTTGCTCTTTCTTCTGAATCCTTAGTTATTTCTCCATTTTAGACAATTGATTTCTAAAGGAATCTCTAAATGAGGAAAGGGGTAATCAGCTATGAAAGATTAATATCAAGCATCTATGCAAAGTGCCATATATAAACTAGAAAAATCCTAGGGCATTAAGATATTACTTGTTGTTTTTATGCTGGTTTTACATGCCTGTTTATTCTTCCAAGCAAAAAAAACCCACTTGTTACCTTAGCAACATGGTTATGTTCTGTCCAGATATCTGAACCAAATTCTCAAGACGCATACACTGGTGTTCAGGTGAACCTCTGTCACTGTAGGAACTTGATTTATAGTGTCAGCATATTTTATGGCAATTTTTTTACCTACATTTTTAAGCTGCATCCATCTCAGTTATCTCAGCTTTGTGATTGTCTCTTCAAGATTTAATTCTTGTTAATTATGCTCATAAATTGATTGAGGAATTTTTATTAAATTACAGATGGCAAGCTTTAATTAAAAAACGTACTTTGCAAACATCTGTATTTGATACAAAGAAACCACTATGCTTTTGTTTAAGAAAAAGACATGCTATCTTGTCTATCAAATAGTGGATAATAGACTGAGGACATAATTTAAAGAAGTCCCTTGCCAAAGCTAATAAAGAGTTTTGTCTGAAAGGTAAAGTACTGTATTGAATTAGAAAATGGCTAAAACAGAACCCAAAAAGTAGAAATAAGTGGGCGATTTTCAGTATGGCAAAAGGTTAATGCTGTTGTCAAGAGACCTAAAGTATGTGCTAGAAACAGCGTTGCATAATAGGTTTACTACTCTTCTGAACACAGTAAGGTATCAGAGTTTGCAGAAAACAGCAGTCTTTGCAGTGCTACTGAAGACTGATAGATCTCGCTGAAATATTTTACAAACTTGGTAAGCTGTATGTGGACAATGAATTCCAGTTTTGATGAATTAAACATGTATTTCATGGCAGAAAAACAGTTCAGCTAGTCATATACCTGTTACTGGGCTTTGTCTGTAATGCCTTGAAAGAAAGGCTTAGGGATCATTAGTGAGGAACTGGTATGTGTGCCATGGTGCTTTTTTAAGTAAACCTAGTGTATATGAGTAATATATATGAGTCTGTAAGAAATCAGAACTCTGAAAATATGTTATACAGCAAACCTTTTCTTGCACTGCTATAATCTCTTCTGGTTGCAGGTTCTTTTAAAAAAATAAATAGATGTTACATAGAAAGAAAATCGTTAGAGGTGGAGGAAATCTCCAAAAGGAGGGAGACAAGGTGGAAACGGTATTTTAAGATTATATAATTACCTTGGAACACAGTAGAGTTATGCAGAAATTATTGAACAGCAGAGTGAAGTATATCATGCATTTCTGTTTTCCCCTAAATTTCAAGAGAAATTTAAATGAAGTTAAAAAGTAGAAAACTAAATGTTTAAGGAAAGAAGGAATACACTAAACTCCAAAAACTGGATTCAATGAGAAATCTCAGGATGCAAGATTCCAGACAGAATTGGCACTACATGTGAACAATAAGAAAGCAATTACAGTAGGTAAACATTTCTTTAAAGGAGGTAAAAGTCTACGAGTTTTAAGTTTAACCTAAATCATCAACTGCTTGAGGTGACAAATAATTTCCTCTCTGCAGGTTATTCTGTCCAGGCAGGTTTTCTTCCACATTAAAACTGAAGCTTCAGTTACTGGACGCTGTAATAGGTGATACATAGATTTGATGAGAGTAACAATCACTGTTTTACTATGAAAATGGCAGTACGTTACACGGTGAGTGTGATGATGGAACAGGGATCTTCAGGGCTGAGTTTACTAACAGTCTCTCATTAAAACTATTGTAAACTTGATTTTTGGAAGAAGTCATTGTATAAACCAAGGAGAAAATTGTTGTTGCCAATGTCTCTTCTCCATTGATGAATGAAAGTGTAAAAGCATCCAAAAAAAAAAAATCACAATACAATAAGCTAAACTCTAAAATTATGAAGTCTCCTCTGTTTAACAGTGAGCAAGATGATGTGGTGTAGATATCTCCCATTTTCCTCTGAGGGGAACATGCCCCACATTTGCTACAGGTAAGAGGTTAAACATAGGCAGTTACAGTGCTTCACCTGGCGTATTGTAAATTCTTAGCCTGCTAATTCTCCTCAAAAAAATCTGTGTATCTCAAGTCAAGATGCACATGTCAAAAATTGTATTTATTGCTCATGTTAACCGTAACATTGAGTTTTATGGAGTAAAACTTCATCCTTTTGACAAAGTTGAAAATATATGCCATACCTATCTAGTAACCATGCATTTTGCTCTGCTGTCTAAAACCAAATGAAATTTATATGTTACTTAAGTGCAATTAAGTATACATTTAACTAGGGAGTCTGCAGGTTTCCAGGAAGTTTGTGACAGTTGCCAACATGGATGATAAACAATCCCACCTCCCACTGCAATAGACCGAATCTCTAAAGAACAGATTGGAGTTATCTGTCAAAACATTCACATAGCAATGGTTATTTGCTTAAGTGAAGCCAGATTTTTGACTGCAAGCAAGTGCACAAAAAGATTGCATTTAAACTTAATATATATTATTAAATATTTTCTGGTCTCTGTTTTTGCAGTGTTTTGGGATACAGGCTGTACTGGAAAGGGAATAACATATATTTCTCCGAAGTATTCTGGTATTTATCCATTATGTTTTAGCTTTCCAACAGCAAGAGTTAAATGTGGTGTACCACTGGAGCCCCTTTATAGCTCCTTTATTTATTTCACATAAACATGGGATAAATGGAGTGAGTAAACAATCAGACATTGTTTTTCTTGTCGTTTCCTATAGCTCTGGAATGTTATAGTGAACATACGCTTTTATGCAGTGGTAATGACATAAAAGTTGTGTTTGATTGCCTGTGCCCTTCACAAATCACAAAAACTTATTTCATAGTACTCCATGCTATCAAAAAATGCAGCCATGCAGCACTGAAAATAAAACAATTTAATGTGAATTTGGGTGGCATGCCTAAAATGTTCACACTACAAAGCTTGACTGCTGCTACTTGGATCACCTGAACCTGTTGATTAGAAGGGAAATTTGAAGAACTACTAAAATTTGAAGGCCACAAAGATTTTTGAATATTGCTTGATATCAACAGTGAACCTAAACAGCAGAATATGATGCTATTTTCCATCATTTTTTTTACTATAGTAGTACCAGCAATGTTTTCTTGTTCTGGCAAAATCATCAGTGAGTGTAATGTAGAGAGTGCTGTCATAGCAGAAGAGTGGCCTTTTATAGCTATGTGTCTTTTAAGGGAGTCTATGGAATAGATAGTAAATTTGAGAAATAAATATAGTACTACTCTTCCCTTCAACACCTTTCCCTCACAGGAAATTTCAAAATGTTTTATCTCCTATAAATATCCATCAGCTCTGAATTTGTCATTGGTTCTCTTCTATCACACAAGTCATCTCTTGCATGAGCTTTTGTACTTTGATTTTGAACGTACAGAAATAGACTGCTAAATTCAGAAAGTGCAAATATTGCATCTGCCTTTGCTATTTCCATAAAAATAAAGCAGTATAACTGTTGGTCATATATAGCATCACATGATGTGCCTCTGACCTGACGTGGTTCAGTGATTACAAATTAGGAAATCATTGCTCATTCTGCTCAATATTCTTGTTATGTTAATGCAATTCAATATTTATTTATATAGGATGACAGTAGACAATTTTTTGCATTCTGCATTTTAAGTCACTTGACATATGTCTAGGCCACCTCTGTCATTTATGTATGGGGCAGTACTGGCATCAAAAATTGATAGCCTTCATGATAGAATTTTGGATACCATCCTGTTTCCTGTTATCTTGAGAAATACTATTATATATTTAGCAAGAACTTGGAAGCCGCCGTAAGGTAAAGACAGCTGGTGTGCTCTTCCTTCTGGCTTGGTTCAACAGTGGAGAGCTATGATTTGGACCTGTCCAAGTATCCTGTTACTCAGCAGTCAGCTGCTTTGATACATAGATCATGCTGCTTTGGTCAAGCGCAGCAATGATGAAGGCATGCTTCACCGTGATTACAGTCACAGCACAGTAAATTGGGAACAATTTTCTTTCCAACTGAATTTGGAAAAAGGCATTCTTGGCCTCTAATGAAATTTGAGCATGCAAATGAAGAGATGCATGGAGTAGCCCTCTACTACTGGCCACCACTTGAAAAGCTGATGCCCTATACAGAAGGGACTTATATTTGACATACCTTATGTGCTGCTGACAGACAACTGTGATGTGTATAGGTATTTATAACTGATACTGAATACACAATTTTTAAAGTGATCATGAAGTTTCAAAAAGAAAAAAAAAAAAATCCTCCATATCTAAAATGATAGAAACTTCAGTTAAAATCTTCACTGCATGAATTAAGCGTTCTGTGAGATAAAATACATTTTTTGTTGTTTATAACACATTTTCCATTAGTAGTATGGCAATATGAAAAATGCATTTGAGGCAAAAGATATAGTACATCTTGGCACTGTGGCTTAAGTAGATTTCCTATTCATTGAACAGATAAATGAAGCTAGTATAATGTGTTACTGAAAGTGTTGTTTCAACTGCTACTCTATTACGTTGTGATATCCTGCACGGGAAATAGTCCATCACTGGTACTCACCATCAAATCCAGTTTCCAGCTGGGATGTTGTACCTGCTACATACATTTAAATGCAGTCCTGTTTTTTCTGTTGTAGTTCTTTCAAATGTAAAAATATAACCAGACTATACAACTCAGAAGTATTCATTTATTTCACAGCTAGCGACAGATAATGGTCTTGTACCACAACACAGATTACAATGACAAAATGGTATGCAAATATTTCAAAATGAGGGGCAAGGGGGTGTTAAGGATAAAGAATAAAGTTAAAGTTCATTGTCAGTGAGGACTGTATAGATTGGTATTTTTCTCTTGTCCAGCAGGCATTGCAGGTGCTGAGTTCAGTGGAACTTTCTCAGTTCCTACTTTTTTCAGTGTGTCTGGGAAAGTTTTATTTCATTAAAAAGGCATAGAAAGGAATGTTCTTTGGATCTTTCTTTCAGAATGTTAGTACAGCTCATATTGTAAATTGTAATACTGAACAACAAACAGTTCAATAGAAAATTGCTTAATCTCTGCAGGAACAGTAACAACAAAAGTGCACATATTTCACTTTCATTTAAATAGTAGATTGGCCAATTGTAACTGTTTGTGTTTCACAAAGCTTGCCAGCTTGAAATTAATTTCCAAAATATTTTCAGTAAAAGGAGTTGTGGTGCTGGAATCCCAAAGCCTCTGTTATTGAGTTGGATCTTCTTGAGTTCATCAGAAGTTTTGCAGAGATGACTTTGGGTTTTGCTCCATTTGACATGGTGTACAGCTGGAGTTCTGCAGGGTCATCCAAGGTGATCTGAGAGCTATGGGAGTACTCCTGTTGCTAAAAACCTAGCTTGGACTAGACCTTCAGAAGGGATGGGGGACAGGTCACATATATATGGAAGAATGGAAGGAAGGAAGGAAGGAGACAAACCTCAATGAACCACTCATTGAATTCCATAAAGAAATGGGTGCTAAGGAGATAGCTCCAGTGTCATTGTAGCATCCGTAAAAGGTGCATGGCTGTGGTTCCTTGGCTGTAGTTACCACGTAATTTGTGTGGGGACTGATTCTGTTCTTATTGTAGAGATACAGAAATTCCCATGACTTAACTGAAAGCATCATTCCCCCTGCCACTCCCAGGGTGCATATAAATCTTTCCAGTTTATTTTTAGGCATAAAGAACTATGAAATGAGAGTGATTGAACTTCCAACCTCCAGAGAGGTGCTTTGTAGCTCACTTCTTTTCTTAAAATCTGAATACTTTGTTATAGCATAAAAGCTTTTAACTTTGTTCCTTGAAGATGGAGTATTTTATCAACTGGGTGTGTCTTTTATACATTTTCAAATAAGTTAGCCTTGCCTGCAATACTAATGGGCATCTGTCTCATGGGGAATCTGCTTTACTTTGTAGAGAGAGGTATCTGCAATGAGTTGAAAGAGGGAAAGCCTTTTCCTTATCCAACATTAGAGGGCCTATTCTTCATTTTCAGCATTCAATCAGAGCACAAACAGCTCCTTGGAGGAGACAGTATCCAGCATAATGCATATTTGTGCCGTGAAATAATACTTTATTTGTCTCTTATCACTTAGTATTTGTTTCTTGTAGCACTGGACATCCATACATTTTTCAAGTCCTTTATGAGGCTGTTTAAACAGTTATTTCTCCTTTACAGAACTGGGACAGGAAGGAAGCGGACTTAGCAATTGTCACACAGCAAGTGTGACACTCATTGAATGTCATCATAGGGAGACCCATTCATATTTCATGTCACTAACTATTGACAAATGCTTTAGAAATTGTGGCTCCATGCTGCAATATTTCAATAGAAATAAACTAAGAAGCTAAGCAATGAGTGCCGTATCTAATGACAAGGCTCTGCTTGAACTGGACATGAAAGTCCAGTCCAGATATACACAAGCATCTGAATGACCACAAATTGAAAAAATCCATCATCTATTTGATTATCAATTGCTGCAAGAATCTAAATCTTTGAACAAAAATTGTTTTAAAGAAGAGCCTAAAAGCTCACCAACAAATGGTATCTAGTATAGTAGCTGAAATACATACCTGAAAAGAAAAAAAGAAAGTGATAATGATCTGGAACAAGTAGCAGATGCTACTTTTAATAGCTAGTAAAATATCTGTTCAGGAATATTCAGAAGAAAGTCTAAAGGTTCTGAAAATTGATCTCTACATTTCCATAGGGTAAGAATAGATAGGAAAGAATCTTGCTTGAACTAGCTTGTGTAACTTTTAATCTCCCATCCTTGACTACCACTTGATACTTAAAAGATGTAAAATGTACCTGTGAGGTGAAGGCAGCTGTGGAAACTTCAGTACTTCAGTCTGAGCTGTGTGCTGGGCACGGAGGTTGAGAGGAAGCTCCTGTTTTCCCCTCATGTCACCAGGGGAAAGAACTGGTCATTAGTAACCTAATGGGATTCTTTCGTCTCTTGTTCACTTTGCAAAGTTACTATTCTAGAGGTGGCATTTATAGGCTGTCTGGAGACATTCTGTCTCTTCTGTGTTGGCTGGCTGACAGTACTGAAGCTGGGAAATCACAGAGGAACCATGCAGATTCAATATTTTCTCAGAAACAATTTCACAGCAGTTAATCGTTAGGTATTCAAAAAACTGAGAAGCGTGAAGATTTTAACACCAATAGAAAATATTGTATCTTGTGTGTCAAGATTACACGTATGTGTGTGTATGTCTATTCATACACACGAATATGTACATTAGTATGAGACATGAAAGCTCAGTGAGGCTGCTGGACACAATGGTTGTCATTCATTCAGGCTGAAAAGCAAAATAAACTCCTTTACTGACAGTCAGCAGAGCAGTGAGAACCACCAGGTGTGATATTTAGACTAGAGTAGAAGTTAAGCTGTATAGACTAAGAAAGTTTGGGATCTGAATGCAAAGAGTGGTATCACGAAGCCTATACAAAAGACTTTAAGCTAAGGGAAAGCTAAATATAGGAATAAGTAGTAAGGAAACTTGGCAGCAAAACCAAAAAGTTGTAATATTACCTTGAAAATAACGTCATGAGAGTTCCTTTGGTTGATGCACCGGCTGAAATGGGGCAGGCAACTGGGATCAAATAAAAAGCGTCGTACCATTAGGTTTCTAATATAATGCTAATCATGTCCAATAGATGCCCGAACCAGGACGCAAGTTTCTTTTCCAAACAGAAACAATCTTAAAGATCCTGAAAGGACATTCAAAGCAGTCTATATGGTGATAGAACATGTTTCCTTGCATTTAAACCTTTAGCTTAGCTGCTCTTGCCTGAGTGGAAGTGGGGAAGGAAAGTGAAGGGAAGAAGTTCAGCAAGAAGAATTACAGCAAGCGCTCTATGAAGTAAGTGTTCCATGGGTAACACACTGAAGCATTTTACAGCGTAAGCAGACCTTTAGTTACTTGACCCTTGAAAATGTTTCAGACAGTTGTTTCATAGAATTTATGTGCTACATGCAATCAGGGTAAACTACACAGTATCTACAAGCTTTTAACTTAATTTATACACTAAAAAGCTGAAAAAGCTAAAAGAAGAAAAACAAATCCATAAGGCTTTTTATTAATACTATTTCTGTACCAAGTGGTAACCCTAAACAACCAGAAGAATTTATCAAGTGATCACTTTGTAGAATTGGATCAGAAGTTAAATTAAAATGTGCATTTTCATTTTCATTCAGCCTCTGCTAAAGGAATTAAAAATACAACTTTTTAACTAATAAAGCTTTTGTTTGAAAATCCCTTGAATTTAATTATTAGATGCAGTAGAGATATTTCTCTTATAAGCTAACATGCAGCACTACTTTAGTGATGGGACTTGGTAGCTTTTAGTAGTGCCTATGGGCATTGATGTTTACTGGTCTACACAAGGTCTCGGCTTTCACCCTCCCAGGACTGTAAGTCTAATCTCTGCTAGAAGGGATATACTAGTATGTTAGTTATTTTCTATCTTGAGTTAACAAAGTTGCTTTTGTATTAACCTGGCAGATTGTATGCCTGGAGGTTCTAAACTGGTCTCCAATTTGTCTCTGCCACATAATACATTGCTGGATACAAATGTCTGCTTATTTAATGAGATGTAGAGCAGGCCTTTCTTGTGCATGTACCTAAAGAAATGACTGACATGAGTATGAAAAATGTGGATATTAAATAAAACCACAGACATGTTTCTTTAAATTTATTTTGGGCTGCATTGTTGAACCACAACATTTCAGAGTAATCTCTGAATTTCAGTTCCTGTAAAACTTTTCATGTGCTGGATGTTCTGTCTTTAAGAAAGAGCAGAGGATCTTGTAGTACTGAATCAGACCATGGACGTATCTACTCTGTCATCTTCCTCTCAAGCAGAAGTCATAGTGCTAATGAAGGCGAGACTCAGACCTAATCATACTGCGTGATCTCATCCCTAAGAAGGTAGCATTCCTTCTAGAGGTTTAAAGACTGATCTGTTTAGTTGTTAGACACCGCATAGCAATAAACGTTATTAATCTATTTAACCTTCTAAAAGTATTGCAGATAATGTCATGTAACTGATCTGAGTTAGGGTTATGTTAGAAAAAAAGAATATTTCCTTTTCTTTGCTTTCAGTTTATATTTTCACTAACTGTCCTTTTGTGTTTGGACTGTATTGTAGATTTACAAGTAAGCTCTGGCCACTTACTCTAGGACCTTAATAACGTCGACTGCTGTGTGAGCATTATTGATCAACAGCACATATAACGGCTGTATAAATACAGATAATGGAGAAAATTTTATTTCATTAGTAGGTATTAATGGGTACACCCTGCACTGAAAAGAGAATTTTATGTAAAAGAAATTAGGGCAATCAATTTGATTCTCATCAGTCATGTGCAATTTGCCATGTCTCTTGAAATAGTTTTTTCTTCTTCTTTCTTGGGGATGTAAAATTCCAACTTTTCATTTCTATGCATGTTTCTATTTCTCAGTTATAATCAGAGCTTGATCCTTCTCTTAAATCTCTTTGGCATATGATAATTGTTCATTAAAACGTGCATTTATAAGTTTGTAAATGATCCTTGGTATAAATAAAACAACACACTTTGTGGAAGAACTTCTTGTTTTATTCTACAATTTTAGTTGCTATGTCATCTTAGTCTCGATAACTTCCTTTTGACGAACTATGACAAAAAGCATTTATCTTTGTAGTAATTGTTATAGGAACAATCTGTAACAATGACAAATAAAGCAGTCAAAACACTGGTAAGTTTTGAGTATATGACCAAACATACCTATAGAGATCTACAGGTTTATTAAAAATTAGATCCTGCTTTGTAAGTAATTTTAGTTATGAAACTAGTTATTAATAATATTTATATTTAGATTATGATACATATTTCTTCAGAATTTAAATTATTTTACTAGGCTGCAAGCATTTAGAAGCAATGTACTTAAACTTTTAATGCTATGGAAGGTAACACAATATTTGTCTGAGTATTATAAACTGACTGTGTGACTTGAGCACCAGAAGTATTATATTACAAATGTCAAATTAACATCCAACTTCTAAAGCATTTGCATAGAATATTCATACTCTGACTAAATAATTGCCTATCGTTTGCAGATCTGGAATAAAAAAAACCCCAGTCTTCTCAGGTACAACAGAATGTCAGCTTTTCATTCACATCCTTTAATTAGAAACTGGACAGGAGTTTGAATTCCTAGCTTACTGTGGGACCACTGTAACATTTGGGAGGGGGAAGGTTTATTCAAATCATTTGCTTCTTGAAAGGTGAAGATCAGGTGTTTGCATTATTCAAGTATACAATCTGAAAATAATTGCCTATGTTTTGAGGAAAATATTGTTTCAGTACTCTTGAAAAGAACTTTTCAAGTATTTGTGACTTGTAGGTAATAGAACTGTCATAACACACAAAAGGTTGGGGCTGATCTGTGGAGCACATCACAGGTCTGGCCACCTTAGGGTCCCCTGTTCCCAACAGCAGCTCAAGGCAGGTGACGGAGGGCAAGAATACCAGCACACTATATACTTTTGAAATACAATAACTGATTATATATATTTGTGTGTCTGTGTATGCTGGGGAGAACAGGACATTCAGCTAGTAACTGAAGGATGAAGGATTCTAAACATGCATTTTCACGTGCATTGTGTATTTTGTTTTTCAAATATGAAGTTCGGGAAATGTGAAATGGAAAGTTATGGTTCATTAGCCCATCTTCTGGCCTCCAGGTCTATATTCTATCAAGTCTTTGGTAACTGTTCTTAATACACATCCATTATCTTCATGTTAAAATGCCTCCTGAGTTTTGATATGGCTTATCTACTGCACCAATTGCCTCTTCCATTTTCTCTTCTTGAAAATGCTTCAAGTTACGCCCATGTGCCTGAATAAACAAGTAGAAGGCTTGGTGGATTAGGTCTTAAAACATTTTGGCTACTCAGAGTTCAGGCTTGTATTTCTATGTCAGGCAATTTTTCCATTAGTTTTACATCTGCTTAAATAGGACTGTGACACAGCTGAATTTAAGAGCAACAAAGGGGGGTTGCATGCATTTAATAAAATTGTCTCAAACACTTTACACAGCTTTTGTAGTAATTGCCTCCTCCTAGCAAAACGACATGAGAATGTTGTCTTTCATCAACTACCAGGGAAAAAGGAAATATTTTTTAGAAAGTCATAGGAGAAAAAAAAACTTATTTTGGCATAATTTTAGGGATTTTAAGTCTGTGGAAACATGCTTCAGCTAAACTCCTCTGGAGCTTTTCCTGTGGCACAGCTTGAACTCAATACAAGTGAACTGTATTTGCTAAGTGATATATGCCTTAATGGATAATCCAGTATTCATATATACCCAAACATTATTTTTTTTCTTAACAGTTCAACCCATCTCTACTTTTAATTAGTTTTATGATGAAAAACAGAAACTAAAATTGTTGCTACTGCAGAAAATCCACTTTTATGCTTGAATAGCCAGCTATAATGATTATGCAAACTAAAATTACGTACACTTCCTTTTTATTGCCCTAACTACAGTACATACACTACTTTGCAGCTACCTCAAGATCTTTCATTTTCTATTTCTTTCTTCAAAGAAAGCACAGTATTTTTAGTTCTAGAAATCAAGGTCTTTTTTCCCCATGCACTCTTCTGTTTAAAAATGTTTTGATGTTCTCAGTGGTTTCTTGGAAATCTTTGCTTTTTTCCCCCAACTTCACTTCTTTTTATATCAAATTTACTGCACATATTGATTAGATAAATGGGGAAAATTGGGTACCTAATCCTGAAAGCACTATGACTTTTTCCCATTACTAAAAAAAAAAATCTTAGCTTTGTCATGACTTTTGGGCTTAGGTTGTTTACATGACACAGCCATATCTTAACTGCATGAGAGATAATAATTCTGCCTTCATTGGAATCTGGTGGGTCATAAATATGCTAGTGAACTCATTCCTACAAAATGCAAAGTATTCTTATAAAAAAGTGTGCACTGAAGTCTTTCCATATAAGAATCCTTTTATAGCAAAAAAACCCCCACCGTTTTAAATGAAAAAGAGATTGAGAATGTCTGTGGCTCAGCTCTGGTTGGTACAACTGTAAGGATACACTGATGTCCTCAAAACTCTTAAAGTGAGCAACTCTTAGTGCACTAGGATGTAGCCCAAATATGGCATGAAAATTAATAAATATGTTGGGAGCAGTGGTTGATCTCAGTTTCTACGATTTACATTTCTGCTGGATGTTTGCAGAAAGCTGATAGGCAGAATTACTTGCTTCACAGATCACAGATAGTGTTCCATAAAAATAAGTGTCTAGAAAAATAGCAGATTTATTAGCATACACAAAATAATTTGGTCTATATCTGAAATTAGAGCAAGATTAAGATGCCAGTTACAAAACTAAACTGAGATGCAAAATAATGTAGATGATTAATTTTGATTTCACTTTCAGAATCATCTTCATCACAGTGCAAATCTGAGAACAAGAAGTGCTTGACAAAGAAATAGCAGGGAAAACAAGGAAAGATTGTACAATTTTTGTTAGTTGAATCGAATCAACCTATGAAGTGTTATTTTGTAATGTTGCAGTCAGTGTCCACCATCAACTGTGGAGAGACTCTGTTTCTAAGCCTTCTTCAAAGAAGATAAGTTATTACAGATAGATTGACAGTGTTAATATCTCCATTGTTTTGTACCAGAACTTTGGATGTACAGTGTTCAACAAAATCAAAAGATATAAGACTCAAGTTGTTCTAAGAAGTTTCAAAATAAATCAATTTCAGATTTAGGGTTGTGTGTGAGGATTTTGGTATTATTTGCAGAAACTGTGTATTTCTGTGTTCAGTATAATTTGTTCCATGTGTCAAAACCTGAATATAGTTAAGTAAATTCTTAATCATTGTGGGGTTTATTTTTTAGAAGGACGAGGTTATTTTGAATGAAATAAGGCCCTATCAGAATTTGGCTCTAATCAAGTTGACTGAACATTTGTACGCTCTCATAACATCATAGTACCCTGTACTGGATGCTAGCTTTGATTTTTTCCATAGAAGTATGAAACTTCTGAAGGATCATCACTTAATCCATTTTATTTTAATTTTCTTTTAATATTAGAAGATGTGCTTACACATTCTTCAAAACATTGACCTCTTCTCAGAGTCCACTGTCCAGCAATTTCCAATTTACCTTAAAATGTGGACTTGTTCAGCATATTTTAAAAAAATCTGAAATTGAATCTGAGAAAAACATCCCAGATTTAAAACCTGTGCTTTCTACCAGTCCATAAAAATTGGCATAAAATTGTAATGGGAAAATAAAGACCTCTACTTTCAAAAGAGCTCTAGGCAATTGCTAAGGAATTGATGATCGTAATTCAGGGAATGAGGGCACAGATACTACCATTGTATGTCTCAAATAGTCTGTCACAAAGATAACACGGCGGCTACTTTCATGACAAATGTTTTTTATTTCTTAAGTTATAGTTCTATTAAACTGATAAATACAAGCACTTGAATTAGACTTTTTTGTCTCTCCTCTTCCCAGAGCATTAAGTCTTCACTTTTTAGCCAAAGTATGGATATTCTAGTAATGTGCATCCATAATTAAGTTAACCTTCTATTGCGAGTTGTTAATTGTTGGGGGGTTCTTCATTGCTTTTAAGCCGACATCAAACAAAGGAGATAGAGGGACTTCCCGACCCTGTACATGGTGGTATTGAGACTACTCTGTATTCTTATATGTATTCTTGCAGTGTAGGATGTATCAGTCACTGCACAGCTCTCTGCCAGTGGTGAAAGCTCTTCAGACTATTTCCAAGATTCTTAAATTGATTACTCGAGCAAAAGCTTCCACCAGAATTTATGCTCTTTATTTTTTAAAATGTGGTATCTGTTTAAAGATGTTTGAATAGCTATACTCAAAAATCTTTGCAAGCAGAGACAAATCCTTAAGCACTAGTCCTCATATGATTTCTCAGTGCTCTGATACTTCTTAACAGCATTGCATAAATGGCACAAACTCATGGGGAAATTGTCCTATTTAGGAATTTCCTACCTATATCTGTCTCATTCTAAAGGAAGACAAAATTTATGATTTATGTGGGTTTTGACATCCAAAATGTCATATAACCTAAATGTCATTAAACGCAGAAATGTTCATTGTCCATTCCCTAGGTAAGGGTCTCCTCCCCTCTATTTAGTTTGTTAGAATTTCCTATTCTAACCAAAGCCATATGATACCATTTGTGAAAGCAGAACTGATAATGATACAGCTCATAGTGACACTCATATCTTTTTCCTATGACTGTCATCACACCAGCCGCTTAGGGACAATTCCTTTCAAGTTTCCTTAGTCCCAGAAGAATATATATACAACACAGTTATGTGCACATTAGGGAGATATATATGTAAAACCTCTTTTCTTTTTACTCTTACTCCATCCCATCAGAAGATGATACAACATATTGCTGCTGTATAACATAGACAGCTTGTGATGACAAACACCAAAATTGTTGAACTCCTTCCTTGTTTTGATGGATGTAGCCTGAGTTTGGCAGTGTAAATTGTTGTCTCCATCCACTATAACTCAGATGGTCCTCACCATTCTCTTCAACTGAACTTTTTGAAGACTCAAACTGTGCATAAATATGATATCTTAATATTTTCTTATTTGCCTGATTAGAAACGAGCAGTGCCATAAAATGAAAACTCTGAATCTCTAGTCTGCAGACTAGCAGACATTTAATAGATAAATGGAATTCAGGTTAAACGATAACGCAGACCTGAAACTATCTGATTCCAACTGAAATCCTCTGTGGTTGGTACAGCTATTCCCATTATATCTGCTTGCCAAATAATACAGTGGCTTTCAAAACTGGGTAACTTAAATCCTAGACTTCATAAAATTTGACATCTTTGTATTGTTGCATTGCAGGTTAACCAAAGATCTGATCTGAAGTCCTTTGAAGTCAATAGGAGCCTTAGCACTGATCCTAGTAAGCTACTTAATACACTCCAAAAACTTGCAGCCTTTGGTGAATGTAGTTCTCTGGATAAACATAGAGACCAGACAGTTAAAGGCAGGGAACAATCAAGTTCCTTGACATTAGATTGTCAATAGTGTGATAAGATTTAGCCTTCGGCAGACAATGGGCACAGCTGAGCTGGAGATTTAGAATCATAGAATTGTTTAGGTTCGAAAAAACCTTCAAGATCATCAAGTTCAGCTGTTAACCTAATACTGCCACGTCCACCACTAAACCATGTCCCTAAGCACCACATCTACACGTCTTTTAAACACCTTCAGGGACAGTGACTCAACCACTTCCTCAGGCAGCCTGTTCCAATGCTTGACAACCCTTTCATTGAAGAAATTTTTCCTAATATCCAATGTAAACTTCCCCTTGCGCAACTTCAGGCCATTTCCTCTTGTCCTCTTGCTTGTTAATTGGGAGAAGAGACCAGCACCCACCTGGCTACACCCTCCTTACAGGTCATTGTAGAGAGCGACCGGGTCTCCCCTTGGCCTCCTCTTCTCCAGG
>NW_009614683.1:0-20555 GCF_000690535.1 Cariama cristata | reverse complement strand
TTTTTCTAAGCTTGAAGGATGTGACTTTAGTTATACAGCCCCTGTTACTTCTTACCAATTGTTATAGTCTAAGTACATGCTGGTTCAAAATTTACAACCTACCGCCATTGGAACGAACCTTACCCTAGTTAGAAAACTACTGCTTCATGAAAATCTAAGAAAACTGATAAAACTGACTCAAGAAAGTGGACGAAAACCCTTTAATTACTGTCCACCATCATGCAGAGAAAATACACCGAATAATGGAGCGAGTAAAAGCAGAAGGAAAACACCATTGGTAGTTGTTAGGTTGTGTTCGTAGGCTACTCCCCAATGGCTTCCAAAGTTTTGAATATTCTAATTCATCCAATATTAGTACTGTCAGTAGTCACTGCTGTATAGACGGTGGTAAATTTTATATTCTGGTACAAATTAAAAGGGCTAACCAAAAGAATTTGGGCATTACCCACAATAATTAAACATGAACAAGATGAATTACTTGCGAGAGAATCTGCACGTTTATGGAAAAGGGGGGATTGAAAAGGAGTTGCAAAAGCATGTACTTCATGATTTCTAAATAATTAGTGAACTATGTACCAAAAGATCTTGTAGATAGAGAAAGAATGTTAAAATAAGTTGTGAAGGACAAAATGTTAGATCAGAAAACTAGCTAAGAGCTAACGAATGTCAGGAGAAAGACAAAACAGAATAATTCACTGTACAGTTCTGATAACAAAGTATCTATGTAAACCTCTGTTTTCTACGCATTCCCAAGAAACTACCAACTGGAAGAGTTCAGCAGAAGTACAAGTGATAAAGACTATGAAAAGACCACCAGAGGAAGTAAACGACCACCAGAGATACTGTAATACCCAGAAAAGGACACTGGATGGCAGTACAACCGCCGAATAATTAGCTCATGTCTATTAATTAGTTCTAAGAAAAGGTGTGCCTTATGTTAATGATTTCTTTGTCTATGAAATTAATATGTAACACTCTTATAAATATAAATGACATCAGAACGACCAGTCTTTGGGAGCACTTATGGTGGAGAATCCCCAGTGCAACCCCAACACTGCTAATAAAGTATACCTGCTTAACAGTAATTAATTTGCTGTTGAGTAAGTTTTCTTCATTTCAATGGCAAGATGAAATAGATGAAATTTCTTCTCTGTAGATTTCCATATTTGTGTGGTCATATACAGTTATAGAGATAATTCTGTTCTGTGTTAAATGTAAAATAGTTATAATAAAATTAGTATTGCAAAACAGTCGTACATGTCATTTTACACAGAATCACAGAATCATAAAATGGTTGAGGCTTGAGATTGGCTAGTTTGGCCCCCTTGCTCTGCAAGCTAGAGCTGGTTGCCCAGGACCATGTCCAGATGGCTTTTGAGCATCACCAAGGATGGAAACTCTACAACCTCTCTGGGCAACCTGTGCTAATGCATGGTCACGCTCACAGTAGAAGTGTTTCCTTGTGTTCAGATGGAATTTCATATTCTTTAATTTGTACCCATTACCTTTTGCCCAGTCAGTGGGCACTGCTGAGAAAAACCTGACTCCTTAATCTTCATTTCTTCCCATCAGCTATTTATACACATGGATAAGATCCCCCTGAGCCTTCTCTTCTCCAGGTTGAATAGGCACGGCTCTCTTTGCCTCTCCTCATATGACAAATGCTCCAGTCCCTTCATCATCTTTGTGTCCCTGCCCTGGATTCACTCCTATAAGTCCATATCTACCTTGTACTGGGGAGCCCTGACCTTGACACAGCACTCCAGGAATGGCCTTACCAGTGCTGAGGGGAAGGATCACCTCTGACTTGCTGACGTTTTTCTTAATACTGCCCCCAAGATGCTTGTTCATCTTCTATCTGAAGAAGGCACACAACTACTCTGCAGTGAGTGCAGGCAAAGAGAAAGAAATATGTGTATATCAGACAGTAGAATGTGACCACTATGACTTGGTCAAACTCCATCTCAGATTGAATATGCAGGACTCAAAAGTAGATGGAGTAAATCCTAGATCATACACATGATTATTTAATTCAACTTCTGCAAATGTAAAATATATTGTTCTTTGGGTTTGGTTGCTTAGGACGTGCTTATGTAACTCTTCTTATGAACACAGGTGCAAAATCAGTGTTTGTTCAGAAAGAATTTAAAATACAAATACTTTTGATCTTTCTTTTTCCTTACTATCAGCCTTTCTTTTCTTTATTTTCCTACTTTTCAACTTTTCTTTCTTCACCTCATCATCATTCGTCTCTTTTCTACAGTTCAAGAAGGCCATTCTCTTTAGAATAACTGCAGTTGGTGTTAAAAGAAAAGAATGCAATACATGGCAAAGAAAGAATGGGGGAATCTCAACTCTGACACCTAGCATTTTGCCATATTGTTACTGAAACCCTGCCACTAACATGAACAAAAAAAGTATCCGAACCTTTGCCCTTTAACTATATATGCTAAATCTTTTAATAATCAGGAATGAAAGGCTATGCAAGGTTCTTTTGCAGACAAAATTGAGTATTTTATGTATAAGGTGGTAAGGGAAGAGTCTAGCAGATGAGATCCTGAATGGAGTTAAGAAAAATGTTTAGTTCTTATTGATGAGGATTGAAATATCTCCTTTAACATTGGATAAAAATAATAGATACATTATTTATTTGTAAAGTTTTTTTCCTGAAAATATGTGTTTTACTGTGAGATAAGATAAACTATTCTGACTTAAAATTCCTCTGAAGATTTTGCTATGAGATTCTCCTCCTTTGATTCCTTCACTTTCTTTCCCAAGGCAATTCTGAAATGCAAAAGGATCATGTAAACACATTAAAATATTTTAATATAATGCTATAAGTTTTTACACAAGGTTCTAGGATGTTGCAGCAGCTGATAACACTGCACTTCATTTTGTTATTGATTCAACTTTGTTAAAGTCCCAGAACAATGACTGATTTTGCAAGGGAAGACAAAGAATATTGTTTTAAGGTATAATTCCTGCAAAAAAAGATTGGATGAGATTTTAGGTGTGCTGCCACAGGAAGAACATGTAAAATATTGAAGGAGTTCCCCAGTGATAAGAGCATCTTCAGACAGGGGGGAATGTAGAAAATACAGTTTCAAAGTGAAGGTTTACTCCATGTTCTTATCTTGACAGGAATACTCCTGAGTTTGTGCATGGTTAGTCTAGAAAGGCTAAACTTCAGAATTAGAGAGGCTTGACTTCTTTTTGCTTCTGCTTAAAAGACTAACAAATAAAAAAAAAAGGATATTTATATCTTTTATGTCAGAAGGTATTAATCTTTTAACATGCCCAATATTATGAAAAAAACACAGTTTGCAACAGTTGCCGTCAATTTAGAATGTTTTGTTAATCTTACGAACATTTAATTAGGATATTAAGATAACAAATATTAAATATATTAACACTCCCACTTTTTAATGCCCAGCGTTATTAGTTGTATCAGATACCAAAGAGGTATTATTGAACTTAATTCCAAAATACTCCCCAATGTCATCTGGAAGATCTGAAAACAATATCCACCTTTGCATTTACATGAAAGTTACTTAGATGCTTAAATTCTTCTTGTTGTTGTCCAGAAGCAACTAAATCTTATCATAGAATCATAGAATCATTATGGTTGGAAGAGACCTCAAAGATCATCAAGTCCAGCCGTAAATTGGTTGGACTTGATGGTCACAATATTGAGAAACATAACGTCTGTCTCATGCTTTGACCTTGTAAAGACTGTAATTTTCAAGCATCTCTCTGTCTTGCCTAGGGACTTAATCTGTTAAGCACAGTTCAGAGATGTGGTAAATAGCCATTTTATCCATAAGATAACTAGAGAGGCATTTTCATCAACAATATAGGTATCTAAAATTTTACAGAGAAAGTAAGCAGAAGTTCTACCCTTTGAGGTGATTCAAAACTTCTCCATTTCCCAAAAGGCACCCACAGTAACAACTACTGCATATCTTCATTGGCTTTCAATCCCTCTTGCTGAAGATATTTTACTTTTCATGAAATGATATACCATAAATGAGAAGGAGAGAAGGAAGGAGAGGAAGAAAGAGAGAATGAATGTGGATTGGCAGTCATGATTGCCACTGACAGCATGGGAGACCTGTATTTCACTCTCTCCCACTCTGAAGGGCTAATATAAAATCACTAAGAACCGTCCATCTGGAACTAGAAGGCCACAGTCCACCACCCTTCAAAGAGCCTAAGTATTACAGCAGGGTAAGGAGTCTACAGTTTTTGAGACACATAACTTTAACAAGCTATTGTGGTGCAGCTGCCATGCTGGGGCTATGCTGCATGTCTGCTAGCAGAGTAAAATTGGTGCTGGAACTGCCTAGTAAACTCAGCCTCCATCTCTGAAAAGAAATGGCCTAGCAGAGGTTTCTGAAGACCACAGAATCACCAAAGGAATGACTTGGAAGGGACCTCTGGAGATTGTCTTGTCAAACATCCTGCTCAAGCAGGGTAGGCTAGAGTAGATTGCCCAGGACCATGTCTAGTCTCCTCACGTGGAGACTCCACAACCTCTCTGGACAACCGATACCAGTATTCAAGAACCCTTATAGTAAAACAGTTTATTTCATTTTCAAATTGAGTTTCTTGTATTTTGATTTGTGCCCATTTCCTCTTGTCCTGCCACTGGATACCACCGAGAAGAGTCTGGCTCTGTCTTCTTGACTCTCCCCATTGTATATCTATACACACTGAAATACGATCCTTCTGAACCTTCTCTTCTCCAGGCTGAACAGCTCTCCCTCCCTCTACCTGCATGACAGATCCTCCAGTCCCTTAATCACTTTCATGGTCTGTCATTGGACTTCTTCCAGGCTGCTCATGTCTCTTGCACTGGAGAGTGCAGACCTGTAACCAGAACCCCAGATATGTCTCACTAGGGCTGAGTAGAGGGGAAGGATCACCTCCTTCAAGCTACTGACACATTCCTAACACAGTCCAGGAGGCATACTGCTGGCCACAACGGCATATTGCTGGCCCGTGTTGCCAGAAGCACCAGGTCCTTTCCTGCAAAGCTGCTTCCTAGCTTCTTGGGAATTGAGGACATGTTGTCTGGGGCCTCAGACAAGAATTCACCCAAGGACAGAATATTTACAACTGTGACGGATACTTCCTGAGAAGCACAAAGAAACCAACAGACACTAATCGAGACCAAGATAAGGAACCTGAGACAGAGTGATGAGCCAAGACAAAGACCATATATAGAGAAAGACCCAGAGTTCATGGAAATGGTACTAAGAGACACCTCTTGAGATAACCACTAGGGACCACCAGAGACCATCAAAGACCCCCATGAAAGCCCCTCAGAGACCTAGGCCACATGCTTAATGTCTATACAAATATTGTAAATAGTTCCAGGAAATTGAATGAATATGCATGATCATTCTGGGAAATTTAATGCCTATGTATGTAACGGAGATATAAGCTTTGACTGACGTGACATACGGGATGCACATTAGGTGGAGCGATCACCCATGTATCCAGCACTGCAATAAAGAGAATGCCTGCTTCTTAATACTACATTGGTGTTAAGAGGTTTATTCCTGATTTCCGTGACAGACAGGCTGACTGGTCTACAGTACCTAGATCATCCTTCTTGCCCTTCTTGAAGACTGGAGTGTCATTTACTTCCTTGCAGTCATCAGGAAACTCCCCTGCTGGCCAGGGCCTTTCAAAGATGATCAAGAGTGACCTTGCAATGATATTGGCCAGCTCCCTCAGCACTCCTGGGTGCATCCTTTCAGGTAAAATGGACTTACGTATGTGCAATTTGTTTAAATGTTCCCTAACCTGATCCTCCTTCACTAAGGATGTCTTCCTCACTCCAGTCTTTCCTACTGGTCTCAGAGGCCTGGGATTACTGAAGGTCAGTCTTACAAGGGGACTAACCTGAATTGTTCCAGGACTCCAACTCACAGTGTGTCCACCTAGACCTCTCCTCCATCTGTCAGGTGAGGCTACAGTTTGTCATTCCTTCATTTACTGAGGTCTATGTTTCATGTGCCTTCTAGCCATATAAAAATGTTGTCAGGCAGTTCATGGGTGAGAAAGGCTGGCTACCTGCTAGGCTATCCAGAGATTCCTGTCCATCTTTGGCTTCGTTAGTATTTAGTAAATGTATATAGCCTTTCAAGTATTAAATACAAAACTTCTTTACACTTGACAATGCAAGTATCCTAAAGTAAGTGCTTTGGCATATAAAAGCAGAAAGTAACTTGGAACTGTAGGAGCTTCTGCTACAATGAAGATCTCTGAGCTGTTGGAAAAAAGCGCAGTGTTGTGGGGGAAAAGTTAACAACATTTCTCTCGTGTGGATATAGGAAAGTATGTGTGAATAGAGGCAATACAATTTGGATGTTTGATGCTTTCTTAGTGATCTGCCAACACATACATATCCTAATTGGTTCACTATAAACTGATTCACTATACCCTAAGGAATTCCCTTTACAAATGTAAATATTAGGTAAAATTGTTCTAGAAATCTCATGACTTTTAAATATGAAATAAGATACTTCAAAACAACAGCACCAAAAAAACAAACCAGTACTTTCCCAGGATCTTAGAAACTATATCCTTCTAATATTTGTGCAGTATTTTATTGTTCAGTCTGGGTTTTATTCACTGCAGTGATTAATATTTCAGCAAGTGATTCATGTTTAATTTTTTTTGCATCACAAACATCTCCCATATAATCAGAATTTTTCAAATCAAATAATTTTATGTTATACTAAAATGAAATTATCTCAGAAACAAGAGAAACAAGTAGAAATGTTTTGCATTTGTAGGAGCAAATTTGGCTCACTTCTCCCTCAGTTGCCCCTCTGTAGTCTAGTGATTTTGAGAACCTGATTTGCATAATCATTTTCAAGTTATTTTTCATTAATTAATTAATCAATACTTTGAGCAAAAGAAATATTAGAGTGCAGTGATTTGCATAATCCATACAAGGGCATGCCAGTCTTCCCATTATGATTGGTTAATAATCTTTTATGTATGTGTTTGAAGTCAGAGCACTAAGGCTGCCAGAAGACAGGAAACATTCATGTATCACTCTTCTGTGTTGAACCAGAGAGTTTTCAAGTTTCACAGATCTCATGTGTTTCATTGGGTTTTTAGCATGAAAATTTTGCACTTTTCATGTAACAGAAGACCAGAACTGATAAATAAAACTTTTGTATAGCTAGTAGTAGCATGAAACAAGAAACATAATTGTCTTAAAAAAATCATGCAGAAAGGCAGCAGCAGCATTATGGGCCCTTCTAATTGGTCAAATACTCCTCTTTCTCCACTGAAGATCTTCAAAACACTGATCTGCCACACACATGGTTGAGACAATTTTGCATAAGCTTTCACATAGGGAAGAGGTTCCCTGAAAACTCACAGATATGCCAGTCAACTAGTTCTACTTCTTAGTAGGTAGGTGCATATTTAAAAGATGTGGAGAAGAAATGAATGCTGCCTGACACTATGAAAAACCCTGACTTTTGATAAAGTATGCTTTATGGATAACCCTATTTTTATTGATACAAGCATGTGTCCAAGAGTGTGACATGCAGAAACAAACTCTACAACTCGCGGAGAGTTATAAAGCAGGTATGTTTATTTCAGTGTCGGGTGCAAGGGGGATCGCTCCTCCAAACTTGCACAGCCCAGAGAGCAAAAACCCAGGTATTTATCCCACATAGGTGTACATATTCCTTAGATTTTCAAGAATAGGCAGGGATATTACAATTAGTTCCAGGAATTCAGTATCACAGGTTCCTTCCTCTTTACACCTGCACACTCCCACCTGGGGGTCGTGGGTGGGGGTCTTTGGGAGGAAGGCAGCAGTCTTCTTCACAGTAAAATTTTCACCTTTGGCTGAAACTGCTGAGGTATCCTGGGCTGCTATCTTCAAGGTCAATTGAAACTGGCCTCCCTTGCCTAACAGGGCCTGCAAACAATGTGGTTCCTGTCCTCCTTATCTATGCTTTTGAGGCAACCTTGTACTGGTTAAAGCAAAGATTTAACCCTTTTGTTTCAAGTGGAATGAAAAAACAAAATGAATTTTCTAGGAAAATTATTAAAGTTCCTTGAGAAAACAAATTAATGAATGTTACCCTGCAGCTTAACAGATAAATATGTTCAGTGATGAAGACAGGGAAAAGAAAACCCACCATAAATGTATCTATGGAAGACATTGTAGCAAATGTAGCTATGGTGGTAGAAGTTGTGGATGCCCCATCCCGGGAATTGTTCAGGTTGGATGGGGCTTTGAGCAACCTGGTCTAGTAGAAGGTGTCCCTGCCCATGGCAGAGGGGTTGGAACTAGGTGATCTTTAAGGTCCCTTCCAACCAAACTATTCTATGAACTATGAACTATGAAGACCTTAATATAGACAAAACCAAAACCCCCTACAGAGAACTAATTTTGTGTTGCAGAACACTGAACAAAAATTGCAATTTACATTGTGAACTCTGAGTGAGGAAAAATGTCTTTGCAGAGAATTTCTTCAGAAAATAAAAAGAATAAAAAGGAAATAATGTTAATGTATCATATTTTTACGATGTATTGACAACAGATAACAAAAGGCTTTGATGCCAACATGACAGGTATGTGACAGGATTGTCTAAAAAAAGGAGTCTGTAGTCTAAAAGAAACAGTCTAGTCTAATAGTCTAGAATAGTCTAGTCTGTGCCCAGCTACGGATCCAATCCATCTGGGTCTCACCACAGACTGCCTGCCTGGCCAAATGTCAGCCCTGCCTCCTGGTAGTGGACCCACCTGCTGCCCTGTGCAGGGTCTGCCCCCTGCTGCCTTCCTCCTTGGAGACCACTGGATGGGGCCTGGGCGGATAAGTCCCCTGTCCTGCTGGCTGCTCTCACACCCAACTCCTTCTCCCTTGTTGGTCCCTGACAAATTCAGTGTGAGATTCACAATGCCTATGAATGTATTGATTAAAAAGAAGGAAAATATGTTAGGACATATAGACTATTTGATTTCATGTACAAAGACAACGTGTTAATGCACTGAAATACCAATGTCTTCTTTATGAATAAAGCATGGATCTTGTTTACACCTCTCATAATTATGGTAACCTTACACCCTTCTGATACTCTGTACTTGCAGAATAAAAAAAGTAAAAAGAAAAAAGGAAAAAAAAAAAAAAGAAAAGGAAAATGAAAGTTAGTAGAAATTGTGGATCCTTGTTTCATCCATCACACGAAGTGAATGACCAGATGGCCACAGAGGAACAGATCAACAACTTCAAAGGCTGTTGTTCAGAGGGAGAGCATCTGAAAAAAAGCCAGCAGCTCAAATTTGGAAACATGAAGTTCACATGAAATGGCAGATTTTTTTATCACCATCTCCTTAGCATGGATGTATAGATCAAAAAATACAGCCATATAAATAATGCAAAACATATTTTATTGTAGAAAAGAAAGAGAGATAGAACTAGTTGAACAGATAAAGAATACAATAAAGATTGGTCAGGCTTCTGAAGAAGTAAAGATATTTAATAAATTATATCAGTTGATCTTCTTTCTTGATTACAGAATCTACAAAGCTGATGATGATCACTGTAACTCGGAATTTATTAAAAAGTGCCTGAAAAACAGCTGATCTGGAAGATTACAGAGGCTTTTTAAAAAATAATAGACAACTACAAAGAGCATCCATATACACTCCTCTTCTGCAGTGCAGGAAATACAATAAAACTTCCAAATCCATATCTAAAAAGTACTTAGATGGCCAAAATGACACCTGGAAATTAGGTACTTCAGCTACCTCATCTGTTAATCAAAGTCCACGGACAGGTAACTGCTGACTAGAGAGAGGCAAAATCCGCAGTCAGAATAGCTAGGAAGGCTGTTCATTTAAATGCTAGCATGGAAATATGAAGGTTAAATTTCCATCCTGTGCAGTCCAGGATGGCAGTTCCTTTGCCCAGGCGAATGCAGAGGCACCATATAATAGGGTATTGATACAGCTGGTGATAACCTGACATGTTTTAAAGGAACGTGGCTACTATAGAAGATGAACGCCTTGGGTTGTTTGTTTAGCTATTAGAAAGAAAATTTACTACTCAAGGAGAAGGTTCGGGGCCAATGATACTGTTTTGCAAAAGACATCCAAAGGAAAAGATTTAAGGTGAACACGGTCTCTACGTTTTCTCATTAGCTGACTCTCAGGGAGCATTTGCTTGCCAAGTTCTGAGACTCCAGACCTCCCTCAATTTGCAGCCCCCAGATAGTACAGGCAGAGCAAGCACATAAAACTGGACCTCCAATTCCAACTGAAAGGCCACACACCAAAAAGTCAGAGTTACAATGCATGTTTTACCTATTTAACTCTTCTTACTCTTATTCTATTTCTTACTATGCTTTCCCTTAAACGACAAATGGCTTTTTTTGTTACTCATGTTTGTATCCTTCCACTAGCATGACTTTACCTAAATAAAAGTCCTGTTTCTAAACAATCTAGTTTACTACTTTTAAGAGACGTCTACAATAGCTTTAAGGTCATATCACCTACCAGCAACAAATAATCAGTACACTTAACTTCAGTGCATTGCATAAAAGTGGAATGATATATGCAAAATATTAAGCATACTAATAGAAAACAAACAGGTACCAGAAAGTTTGCTTTCTGAAAAAGCTGAAAAAGCTGATATTTCATGAAGTTTGTCAAAGATTGCTCTTAATGTTCTCTAATCTTCAAGGAATAATTTTTCTGGTAAACTCAAGAGATGCTAGTGGCACGAAATATCAGATTACAAATGGCTACCCGAGCACGGAAATGTGAAACCTAACTAGTAGTCTTACACAAAGATAAATCATTTGGTTTCATATATACATTATTTCACTACACTGAATCCTAAAAGATAGCAACTTCCCTGTCACCATGGTGACTTTTTTGTCCACCTGTGAGATATTACTAGTTCATCATAAGAAGTAGATGAGTTCCTCCACACCATGTTTAAAATGTCTGTGAAGAAACAATACCAGACGAAGTGAAATGAAGCTGTAAGCTATCATTTCCCATTAAAGGAAAAGAAATTGAAAATAATCAAATTTAGTCACTAGGAAACATTTCTAAATATCTCTAAGTAACTGGAAGTGCTGCCAACACTGGATTAGTACTGTGCCACATGCAATTCCTCTTGTCATACACTAGAGGATATATGGAGTGATAGGAATAAATTAAAATTTAATCTTTCAGATGTCTGTCATTTTTCAGAACTCCCTATGAGGTTGTTTCTACAGAGTTCAAACAGAAGCCTTTTAACTGTGCTGAAGACAAGCCAGATACCATTTTCTGTACACTGAAAAGATAGAAAGCTTGGTTCCTCTCAACTGTCCTTACTCTGCAATTGATTTATTGTTCAAATTAATATTGTTTTACAATTATTTAATTGAAATTAATGAGATAAATAGTTAAAATTTTAGAAAACTTAGGGAAATTCTTTTTTGCCTAGTGTATGCACGTAAAGAAAAAACTGGAAGGAAACATAACCTCATTCCTTCACACTGGGCTGAAAGTATTTTAATACTAATCAATGCTTATTTGCGCTACAAATTTCTATGTACCTCATATTAATACAATATACGTCTTCTACCTCATCAACACAAAAATAGGCATCAAAGAGTTTTTTTATATCTTTGTGCTCCCCAAGACTCCCGACCATTGCTCAAACAAAAACATTCCTAACTTCCACCAGAAACGGCACCTTTTTGCACTCCCTCTGACCAACCGCCAAGATACTGGAAAGCCTTACTCTGGGTCAGACATAAGTTCGCCAGTGTTAGACAGAAGATCTGTTACTCCATCTAGCCCCTTCTAGATCCTGGAAATGAGCAAAACAACATTAGTCAGTGTTTCTCATTTGTACAAAAAAATAGGATGAATACGTCCCTGTTACAAGCCAATTGGAGTTGGCAGTTGTACGCTACAGTGTTCCTTAAATTACAGAATACAGTGCTACCAATTTACATGGTTTCTGTTAACCATTTTCCAGCACTTGAATTGTTTAAAAATATAAATTGGGTGTACCACAAATAAAAGAAAGACATGCTACAGAGATATTGTGACTCATTTTATTCTCATTTATACATGTATTAAGAACAAGTGTAAAATCAGCAGAATTATACTAGTATAAAAATGGCACAGGAGAGGAATTCAGCACATTGTAAAGAACATACACTAATCATTTAATGCAATCTGCCACATAATTCTTAGGTATATCAGTTCACCAAGGCAGAGGAGCACACAAAGTCATCTACGTTTGACCGATCTAGCACCAGACCTGGATGAGGATGGAACGTATCTGTCAACTCTGCGGATGCCAGGTCATTACAGCTTCCTCAGTACCATAATGACTGTAATCCACTCATGAATCAGTCTTTAGTTACACAAAAGAGGCAGCTGATACCGAGCTCACATCAGAAAAAGGCATCCAAAAACCAAAATTAAATACATTAACCTTCACAGCCTTTGATATGGAGAGCTGTTAATTTTACAACTGAACAAGAATCATGTAACCAGCTATACCATGAACAGTAGATGTGTGAATTTTCACTGAATTGGCCCCACAGTAGATTTCTGAGGAACATAATTCAAATTTAATGTCTTTTTATATATTTATAAAGTTCAGCTATAATGAGCTCATTCACTATGTCTATATAAAATGCTGAGCATGATCAACCATTTTCTATATGGCACATAGAAAGGAGAGAAAAGTAAACCCAGTATAAAACGTACTACAGGTGAGGTTTTGAAAAGGTGGGACAGCAGAGCAGTAGCAACTATGCAATATAGTCAGTGACATTATCATGCAAAGCAAGAGTAGAAAACAGCAGATACAAATATCCGACATTTGTTGCCCAAATTAAAGGAGCAAAGTGAATATGACATGAAGATGCTGACCATGTAATGAAAACAAAAGACTGTCTTCAAGTCTAGTATTACTGAACACTGATAAAACAGCTGGGGTGAGCCTCTGCTCCAAACAGCATTTAGAGTCCAGGGTAGTGATGATTTGCTGGAGAAGGAGTAAAGAATTGCTAAGGTCTGCTAACTGGTTTTCAAGGATATAAAAACATAACAAGTACCACTCTGCCATTGACAGTGCAATCTGTCAGCTAGCTAGAGTATAGGAAGATTGAGAGCTTCAAAGACTTTTCTCAGATTAATTGTTAAATAATGATGTTACTGTGAAGAGAAGCTACTCTATGTTGCTTTATCTCAAGTAGGTTAAGAGGCTAGAGGCGGACACAAGAGAAACATTTTTGCTTTGGATAATGGAGTGTGAAAATATTATTTGGCCCATTTCACAAGCACTATTATATTACAACTTCTCTTGCATAGGAACTGGTTCATTTTTTTCAGAGAACCATTTACAAAATTAGAACACCGTGTTCATACAGTCAGATCCATGCTTGCTGTAGGCAATGAGGCATATTATCAACATGCAAATCTGGATATGTGTTATGCAAGCTATTCAGAGGTGTGACAAATTACTTCAGAGTGACATATACTTTGTTGCACACTGGATTATAACTGAAAAGGTTAACTTTTTTTTGAAAATGGATTATCTTCTTTGATTTCCTGCACAAAGGACAAACCAATTAAAAAAAAAAAAAAAAAAAAAAAAAAAAAAAAAGAAACTGCTTGCTGTCTCCGGGAAAAGTTTATAGGGCATCATTCCCCTGGTGCTCCACAATTAGTATCTTGCATCTGCCAGGCTTTCCACAGGAAAATTAAATCACCCCTTTATCGGTGCACTGTTACCATGTCAATTTCCTCATCAAAACTTTCAGTAATGTTTTGTAACCTTCCTTCACAGGAAAAGCGTGGGCCATCCCAACAGAAAAACCTACAATTCAATGAGGGTATGTGGGAGAAGGGCAAAATCTTTGCTGCCACAGTTTTCACTGGTGAGAAGGCACAAAGGAATCTGTCAGTGTTTGGGGTTTTTTTTGTCTTCTACTGCTGTGGAAAGTTAATATGCTCATCCTGCTCCATATTCATCTGTAAAAATGAAAGTACCTGAAACCCTGCATCTTCCCCTTCAGAATTCTCTGCTGCTGGAAGACAGGGGACAGTGAATGGACAAAAGATCAAACAAGTTACGAAAGTAAGACACCTTTCTTCTGTCTCTGACAATCAGAAGCTCTGTTTTACCAGTGAGAAAACCATAGTTTCTTGTTTCTCCACTAATAGGTTTCCCACCACAGTCTGCATGGTCAGACTTCATCTCATTAGCAACGGAGGTATATGTCAGTCGCTAGATACTTAGAGAAGGACAGAACATGTACACAAGTGAGAAGACAGGTTACAACACATGCATAAAACCCCTTTGATTAGAGTTTTTCATTTGATTTTAGAAAGATTATGTTCATTTTATTAAGAAAGCTTCTCTGTTAACATTGATTCAGCCTAGTGTAGTTGGTGTGAATGGAACTGAGTCAATTTAGAGCTGAGGGCACGGTCAAATGATTTTTCCAACTTCTATCATTTCACGCGTCAGAGGGAAATGCTTCTGTGTAAACTGTCAGCTCAGATGTCCCTTTGGTGCTGTCCCTATAAAGACATGATTCCTTCATGATCAAGTCTGTGCAACTATGGCAAACCTGCCAATAAAATAGTAAAGTCAAGGTCATTCAAAGAAAGAAGTGACATTTATGGAAATTTTTACATAAAGAAGACAAATTTTGAGCTAAACAGGCATGACTAGAAGCACAAGATGCTAAATGATTCTGTATAATTCTGTGATTCAGTAACACAAATTAGCTAATGCTCAAGGCAATGCACTGTTGAAGTTTAAATGTGGAAATTTCTGCCTATTGCCATTAATAAGAATTGCCCTGACAAATACTTCTGTCTTGTATGCTGCATGCATTCACACAATCACACCTAGCAGGACATGGGTACTAAGTAATTAACTGCAACTTCTTCTGAAATCTACCTTAATACATGCCAAGACTATTCATAATTCTGATATTTACTTTCAGAAAATTAATAATACATGGTGATGAAGAGGGCCATGAAGTTCAGATTTGGGATTAACCTCTGTTTTGAATGTACTATGTGGAGATATGACAAGGCAAGGTCCATTAAAATGGTGCACATATAGTGGCAGAACAATGAGACACAAGGTAATCATACATCCCTTCTATCAGTAATGGTACATTAACAGTATTTTTTGTTGCATAATAATTATCTGGGATGAAGGAAACCATTAAAATATACAGCAATTCTTTTAAAATCTTCCTGAAAGTATGAGCTTAAATTTTTAACAGATGCTGACACGCATTCCTCCTTAAAATATTCTCAGCACTAAGAAGGGAAAATTAAGTTTTCATATTTTAAACAAAAGAGTACCATGATGGTATTCTGCATTGGAACCTACACTTTGTTGATTTATTTTGTCTAAAATAATAAACTGAAGTTTTAGACATAATATTTGGCTTCTTTTCTGGAGTTTCAATTCTTAAAAGCACTTGTATACGGTAATATTAATTTCAAGCCAGATGTCATTTAATTAATTTTAGCTCTCAGGTCGTCTGCTTCTCTTTGAACTTTCGGTGTAATTTCAAGCAAATCAGTACCCAATCCAAAATAAATGTGTTCTAAAATAGTATAGTCACACAGAAACTACACAGCAACTAGTTGTGTTTATATGCTATACTACTGGGCTTGTGCTATCGTTACTGTGATCCTTCTCAATATGGACTACCTATTTGTTCTTGAAAAAACTCTCATTAGTTAATGAGAAAGGTAGATTTATAAACACTAACCCATAATTTTGAAAAATATCAGAGGATATTAATATAGTAGATTTCAAAACAAAGAAAAACACTCATAAAAGAGAATGTATTATCATCCATTTCCATTTTACAAGTGCATTTCTCCCAAAGGATAAGGTCATAAAAATGTAACTCACTAGCATTTCTTGTATGTTTTTTTTAATTCATTAATGTGTTTGTTTCAAGAGCTCATGATATCAAGATTTTTATCTTGAAGGCTTGTCTTCATGGTCTGGTCATGATGAAAAACTAAACATTTAAAGTCTTAAGTTCAAATCTAGAAAGAAGCTATCAAGTCCATCTTCTTTTCAAAAACCAGATACTGGCAAACTATATCTGCAGTTTTCAGATCAAATGTTTAGAAACTTCAGTTCCCTTCATTCCTCATGTCAATTCCTTTGTACAAAGGCAAAATTCCATCTGACTTCAGTGAAGTACTAGAAAATCTCATATGAACATAAAGAGATTTTCAAAAACACTCAGATTCTACAAATAATACAGAAATATCTGCATGTTTTTATAAAATACATCGACATATATTAACATATTTTCCAAACAATATGAAAATTTCATGTTAGATAAACCATCCTGGAATCTCTTTATTAAAAAGGTACTCATAACTGAAGTTAGTAAAGCTTTAATATTTCTGAAAACTTCATTTTTCTCCTATGTAATTTTTAAGCATTTCTTCTATCTGTCAAAACGCCACATGGACACACAAACATTTAAAGTATTATACTCATAGAAAAACAGTTTACTTTGCGTTTTCATTATCATAAACCAAAAACTGGGAAAATTATTTTAAGTTGCAGCATAGTAGTAAGAAAAGTGTCTTGATTATTGAAAGAAGACTACGGTCTGCATAGGGTAGAACATGATAAATAGTGATTATGTTTTATCTTCTTTCTCTAGACATTAATTACCTCATCTTTTATTTTGTTGTAAGATGTCTGACTGTTATTGTTCCTTGCTTATTAATTACTGGAAAGTTGGACCTTTATTTTCATTCCTGCATTTTAAAAATGCATTGAACATTTAATAATAACAATAACAAGGAGGACATTATTGATCACAGAAACAAATAAAGTGTGTCCTAGACCAGCTTATATGTAGTTCTGTGTCTATGGCAAGATCTGTTTTGGTAGGATTCTATTTAGAGTGAAATGAATGGCAAAAATCACAGTTACTTCAGTGGGATCAAGTCTTTGCCTAAAATGGCAACAAATCTTTACAGTATTTTGCAAGTTACACAAGAAAAATTATCTTTAGAATAATTCATATTTAATGAAAGACTTCTAACAATTCTTTAAGGAATAAAAACATTTTAAAGAAATTTTAGATGTTACTTGAAGTAATGTCACAGAAAAGTAATGTTCTTACTAGCCATTTTCTGGCCAAGAAATCATTACAACTGTGACATATCTATCATCAGCAAATGACTATTCATTTATTCTCCAATAGGCACGAAATTACTCGAACTTTCACTGTTACTTCATTCCTCATTTGCACTACTCTTCTCTGCCATTGTGTGTATGTTCCACAACATTGTTCTCAAAGTTCTGACATTAGAGAACAATACCTTCAAGGTCTTCTATACTACTATGTTCACATATGTACAGGTTATTGATTTTAGTATTGGATATGGTCTGGAAATATGCTACTGTTAAATTTGTCCCAGATCATTTGTAATACCTTGGTTTTCTCCAGTGTGTTTATAATGAACTCAAAATAAATTCGTATAGCAATCTATTGCTCACATCCTTGTGAACTTATTATTACTTGTTAGTGTAACACATACCAGTAGACGACACTTTTAAAAGCAAACAATAAAGGAGTTTAATATCTAACTTTAAGTGTCATCTGATGGGTGGGAGTAGCTAACAGTTAAGAGGAGTTCACCACATCTAAGAAAAATGAAAAGGATTTAATACCCTTTTTCCCTAGGAGTAAGAAACTAAGTATGGGGCAGAATGCCCAATAAAATGTACTTGCCACTGCTGGGCTGTGGTTAAAGGTGAGAATTCTTGCAAAGTGCTCAATGTCAGAGCAAAATTGGCATCACCAAATAGCTTTTACACACAGTGCTGAGTGCTCATGTCTTAATTCATTAATTTGCAAACTAATCCTTGAATCTATCACCTTTTCCAACAATATTTGAGCTGTTTGAGATTATATTTGAGCCAATAGCTTCCTTCTTCACTGAAATTAGTTGTATAAAATTTGTCAGTTTGATCAGAGATCCAGTGATTTGTTAGGTAGAAACACCATGCCATTGGACTGAATAGGCCCCAATGGGTATGTTAGACATAGCTTGGTCGTTCTCCATACTAAGCATTACAAGTTTTAAAGGATTGTATGAATGTGTAAAGAAAATTATGAGACTCAGCCTGCAGCGCATTCCTATTTCTGGTTAGCCACTCCTTTCAGACACTCCTGTCACTGCTTCTGCAACAGAAAGCAATGTGTTGACTGTTGTACTCATGTTTCAAAGCCACAAAAAGTTAAAATAAACATCACAAATTCAGTATTGGGCAGCATAAATGTTGGGGTGCAAGAAGAACAGTAAAACTTAATGTAAAGTAGATTCTAAGATTTTGAGTTGAGAAAAAAACTCAAAAAAAATCTGCAGTTACAGTAGAGCAGCAAGTATTTAATTTGTTGATAATACAAAACCTCTCCAGTCAGCCACTGAAATAACTTGTTAGGCACACATAAACCTGTCTGAAGCAGGTGATTTAAAACTTCATCTGCAATTCTTAGCCCAGAACTTGTTAGTTTCTCACTATTATACTATTTTTATCCCTTTCTTCTAAAAGAATTGGTACTTGAGATAACAGAGCAGAGCTCCCAGGACTGGTGTTGCACTGGAGAGGCAGCTCAGCCACAGGGACTTTGTCCAGATCCACAACTTCCCACAGACCCACTGAAGAAAATGCAACTAACTGCAAAATGTGGGTCTGGATCTGAGTTTCTAACTCAAGATATCATTTTGCATCCATTGTCGCTATGAAACCTACTCTACCATTACACATGCTTTTTCTGGGTGTGTTTCTACTGCTTCCAATATTCTCTTTTTTGGATCTGGCTGTGATTTCATTTTGAGTAATTTTTGAGCAGCACAACTTCACTAGCTTCAGGGAAACTGAATTTGATTTACAGTGGTGGATTTATATTAGAGTTAAACCAATGATTTTGACATGATCATTGTCAACGTTAGACTCATTTTGCGAAAAGCAGATTTTTTCCTCCATTTGTTGTAGTTGTGGCAACAACATCCAATGACTTGCTGTGCAGCATGAGCAGGGGTGGGAGTTGTGGTGAAAATGAAGCCATAAAAATATTCCTCTTGGCAACAAATTAAATCTGAAGTACAGTCATAGTGCTATTTTCTCTCCATATATTTATCTTTTCCAGGCTATCTTTCCACCAGATTGTTAAAAATTCCTGGTTGTTATTTCAAAACTGTGTGATGCATGAAAACTTTTTTGCTTTGGCACTTTTAAGATTGGAGAGTGCTGATGCAGAGTTCTCAGGCTAATAAATTCAGGATTTAGCATTTACCTTGGCTCTTTAAGGCAATGTTTTATCACATCTCATAATTACAGGAAAGCCCTGAGGGGACCTTGGGTGATATATACAGTATAAATATGAATATTGATTCAGTCAGTCAGGCATTATTTTATATATTATCACATACTTTCCAGTGTTCATCTTTGGTCACTATAGATAAATAATGCAAAATTAATTACAACCATAAATAAAGCTTCTGCACAGAAAGAATAGTTCTGAGAGATGTAGTACATAATAAATATGCACATGAGAGCAATTTATTAATAAGATAACTAGTATTCCAGCTTCTGTAGCAGCACTCTCAATTGTACCACGAACCAGATGTCAACCATATTCCCTAGAGGCCAGCTATTAATTCCTTGGTTAAGCAGCAATATAAGCAACATTACTTTAAATATCAGCTGTTTCTCCTCTACTCTTTAACTATTCCACAGTGCTGAAATTGCAACGAAAAGAGACATGGAGTTTAGCCAGACAGTCATTTGCAATCCAGTCAAGTGGATATAACTGCACAGAGACAGGTTTTTTCTTTTTACGATTTTTATCAAGTTAAGGTTAAATACATCTGGTTTCTTAAAATTCCTCCTTTCACTCCTGTAAATATATGTACTTCAAAGTGACCTCTTATTTGTAGATCCACAGATTGGATAGGATGCATGCTGCATAGTGCTAATCCAGCAAAATATTAAAATGCATTCTTAACTTTATGAGTAATCCCACTCTCATTGAATCAAACATTCAGCCTCATCTTATTTTTGTGAGTGTTAGCTAAGTTTGAATTGAAATATATGTGTAAGTGTTTCACTAGACAAGATATAAAGCTTTTATTTTTCCACTATTTCCTTGAGAAATAATTGACACTAAAAAAAAAAAAAATAAAAAATTTTACAATGGAATATCTGAAAACTGGTTAAGTTCTGAATATTACAGTAAATGTTGAGTAGTAAGAATGGACGTTTACCAGCATTTCAACTCTCAAAATAGTATTCGTCTTTACCAACAAACTGCGTGCTGGGTTGACTCTGACTGACAGGTAAGCCCTGACCCCCCCATCGCTCACTCACTCTCCCCCACAGCAAGATAAGGGAGAGAATTAGAAGAGTGTAAGTGAGTTAAAGACAGTTTAATGGGTGAGGCTAAGGAAGAAGAGGAAAAGAGGAAAAGAGAGGAAAAGA
>NW_009614682.1:4757-62996 GCF_000690535.1 Cariama cristata | reverse complement strand
ATAATAATAATAATAATAATAATAATTCTGCAGATGAAACACTCCTATCCTGTCAGAGAAATGAAAGACTTTTTGCAAAGTAGCCTTTGTTATTGCAGAAAGGAAAGAGCTTGTTGGTCACAGTAGTCAGGAGAGCCATGTTTTTATTTCCAGCTGTGCTGCACGTTTCCTGTGTGACCTTGCAAGTCCCCTGTACCTCCGTTTCCCGTTTGTAATGTTGGATAATAAATCCCTTGGTGAAGCAAGGCTGATACTCTGCTTGCAGAAACTGTTTGCAGCTCCTTGTTCAGGTGGTGCCAGAAAAGTCTGAAGTTTCCTTCACTTGTGCTGTGTGAGGAGGAGTCTTTTCCACTGACATTTGGGAGGTTGCTTTGGGAGGAGTGTGGTCTTCCTGGCTCTCTGTGGTGCTAAGGAAACTCGGAGGTGTGAGAAGGTGTCAAATCTGCCTTCCCAGAGTGAGAGGTGAATGAAGGAAGCAGATCCCAAGCCACTGAAAATTGCTGGGTCCTTCCAAGCCCAGGTTTCTTTTTTAGGCTTTTACTGACAGACCCTTTTGCCTTTCTCTGGAAACAGATAAGCATACTGCTTTTATGTCTTGTTTAGTTCACTTCCTCTGAATTGCATTTTAAGGGCCTTGCATTTTAAGCGGCCTTGCTGCCCATATGCATCTGTGAAAACCAATGTAAAATTCTACCACACTAGTGAAACATGATGTTTGCCTTCATTTTGCTTGGCTAAAAACAGTTCACTTCTATATGAAGGCAGTGGAAAGCCATCCTCTCAACTCCTCCATCTCACCAGATGTTCTCGGAGCTTCTAACCAAGGGCTGTGCCTGGCTGTACTAGTGCAATGAAGCAGACCTGGTGGGATTCCAGGGATTTCCCAGACAATTTTTTCCCAGCCTAAGCCTGGAAATTGTCTCCTGCAGCAAGTTTGGCAATCTGTGGCATATGTGCCAAAGACAATACAGTGGCAGATTCCAAGTGACACTCAACAAGGAAAACACATGGCCAGCACACAGCTGGAGGCATCTAGACGTAGGAAAGTCAGTGTCTCTCAGACTCTCTGGGATTTCCTTCTAGAGGACAGCCCATTGTGTGGAAGTTGGTTAGTACATCCAGCATCTCACTGGGCCGGGGTGCTCAGCAGCATGGAGCTCCCAACACTGAGTGATAGGCACAGCCATTGCCTGCTTTAGGGAATGGTAATCTTTCCTTGGCATCTTGGAAATGGAGAGTGGTTCACACAACCAGTGCTGTCCCAGGAGAACAAAAGGTCATAGCATCATAAATAAAACCTAACCTAGCATTCATGCCTACCACCCCTCTATTAGGGTCATAGTTTGCATGCATGACTTTTCAGGAAAGATAGGGTGAAAAACAGGATGAAGATGCTCAGCTCATTTCACAGTGACTCTTAACAGTTTTAAGCAACCTAGCAAAGAAAGAAATTTTTGCATTAATTTAGGAGTACAGGAAACACTTGAAGGAAGATGCAACCTGTAAGTTCCTGCATTTCTTCCTGTTAAGTAAGTATCATGTTTACAAGACAATGAAGATGAAGTTCTGGTTCAACTATTCTGAAGGGAATAGATAGCTTCTCCTGCTGGAGACTACATCCATGAAACCTGACATCCTCCCCGTTTGCCATCCATCCCAGTGCTTCACCAAGTCTGCTTTCCGTGACTCAGACAGTGACATTTGTGGAGCCTACATCTTTCTGGTAAAACATGAATCGAAGCTGAAAGCTGAAGTGGTGAAACCTCTTCTGCTTCAGGAGACACAATCTCCAAAGTGTTCACATTGACTGTGGGGTAAATTGAAGGTAAAATTGCTCATGAGGAGCATATGGTGTTCTCAGAACTGTGCTAGGGGCAGGACTCTTTCCTTGGTCCCACATGTCCAACCTATCATGAAATGCTAGCTAAAACCACACTGTAAGTTAAGTGGTATTAAATGGTAGCTATGGTATAAATACACATCGCTGCCCATCACCTATGTGGCTATTAAAATGCAGATGGTGATTTTAAGGGTAGGCAGACCTGAGCAGTGGTACAGTGGAGGGATTTAAAATGTTTTTGAAAGATTTCGTGCCAGGAGGAGCACACAAGACTGAACAACCAAACGCCTGCTTTAGGCTTTGGCCTCTCCAGTGTGCAAAACTTGCAAGCCAGTAGAGGTAAAGGGTTGGATTCCCAGTGAGCCGGGGTCAGGTTTTTCAGTAGGTGCATTTTGGTCAGTCCAGGGAGATAAACAGGAGCCCTTGGCAGATTGTCTACAGAAGGCAGTGACAGAACAGCCCATGCAGTACTATGATGGCAATACAGTTTCCCATAGACTAAAATAATGAATCATGGCTTCCCCTTGCTACTGTCGTTCACATAACCTTTACAATAATTTGTAATTAGATTAGTTGCCCTTGGATAGGTGCACATGCTTTTTTTTGAGGGGTTGCTAAGGTAACTGATGATTTCCTTATTTCATCCTGTGTAAGGGGAAATTTTACTTCCTAGTGAGCCTGAACTCAAGACTCATTGAAAACAGATACTTGTTTATCAGGAGTTTCAGTGCTTCTAGTTATCAAGCAGAGGACTCTCAACCTGTTTTATGGGGGGTTGATTATATTATTTCATTTTAATGATAAAAGAAGAGGTAGTGTAACTTATGTGAATTGTTTCACCTCTAAGATGAGTGGAATTTTTAATTCAAATCTTTAAAAGTTTTTTGACGCTTTCTTATAAACTTTTACTTAGCCTGTTTGCTTTGTTATTTTCTCTCTTCTAGCTAAAAGTGCAGTTACTGCTGTGCATACGAAAAAAAAGAAAGGCAAGAGAAGTCTGTGTGGGTGTATGGTAGAGTGCCTATGCTTTACCTGACCAGTTCTCTCTTCTGAAGAGCAGAAGCTGAAGTTTTATAAATCAAACAGCTGAGGGGAGAATTATTTCTGGATTTGCCTTCTCCTCTCCCACTGACATAAAAATGGATGCCTGAGAACAGAGAGAAGCTGCAACAGAACCTAAGTTGCATGTCTCTCAGCTGTGGGAAACCTAATACACACCTTCAAAATAAACAGCAAATTTCCTCAGTGTCCTTGCCCTCTACCACTCCGTAGCACATGACAAAAGCAAAGAAGTTCTCCGGCATCTGGGAAAAAAGAGAGATCAGCATTCTATATGCAGTGGCCAGCTGACTCTAACCCCTCTGAGCACCTGCCTGCTGTTTTGCAGCAGCCCTCTCCACGCACAGCGGGCATGCTGCGAGCAGCCTGCTTGTTGTGTGAGCAAATGGACCCAGAGGGGTGGCAATGCCTTGGGAGGAGGCCAGTGATGGGTAACAGCACAAAGTGCCAGATAGCCTTATACAGGGAATTTCCATTCGCTCACTGAAACTCTCTTCTGCATCTTGCTCTAGTGAATTTATCCCCAAATGCTCTGGCTTGCCCCCAGCAGGGGGGTGGAGAAAGTCAGCCCTAGACGTCTGCCCACTCCCTCTCTGGAGCCTGCAGCTGTGCAAGGCACCAGTGCTGCTGGCAGCACAGCAAATAACTCCACTAGCCCGTGCTCTTTGGCCATGCTTGTATGCAGACATGTAAAAGAAATTTCTCCAGGAAATATTGGCTGGAAGTTTAAAAGTAGACTGTAATTTGATGAGTTGAAGGACAAAGGTGAGTACATTTTATTATTTAATCTGTCAGAACGTTCAATGCAATTCAAGGTTATTGTAATAAATAGAAACGTTTACCTAACCTTTCTCCATCTGATTCATCATGAGGTGTATCATATGTCCTCAGTGACACAGGAGTGTATAACTATAACCAAGAAACAAGCAGATAAGGGCTTTACAGTGTATATCTCTGGCTTTATATAAAACAGCACATTAAATATAGTCACGTCTATATGTATATTCCACTGGCAGTGTGTTGTTCAGATGAGGTTTCATACAACAACCAAACCCCACAGAAATTCTTCAAATTGTCATCCTGTGAGCTTTCACAGTTAACATTCTTATCTCTATCTTCTCCCTGCTCTCTCGGTAAGGGTTTTCTATAACACTCTTCAGTAAGCGACACCAATATTGAGAACAAAATGGTTGATACCTTTCTTCCTATATGACCATGACAGGAGGTGTTATTTTGAGTCACCATAGACTAAAAGCCTCAGTTCTGCATCAAGAGTAAAGATTTGTGTCAGAAGGTGTCTCAATCTACCACTTACAGAGTGTGAAAAACTACACTGTGCCTGTTCTCAAGTCTAATTTTATCAGTAAATTGATCCTGTTGATGGTTTTTGAGAAGAATGATCCTTTGTCAAAAAGATGCCATACATTCTAACTAAAGATTTTCATAAGGAAAAGTTAGTTATAAGAAAATTTGTCAAGTCAAAGTGATTTACTTTTCTTTTTAGTTGACAATTTAAAAAAAAAAAAATGATCTTTATTTCTAAAAGAATTTTCATTTAAAGATCATTTAGAATTAGGTCTATGGACAATCACTTAGATTTTAAAGATTATTGAAAGTCTATGGTCAAAATCAAACCAAAGCCCATCATGACATTTGGAATTTCCAAATTTCCTCTTTTAATTTCTTTCTTAATTTTTGGCCTTTTGCCCTGACTAGGTTTAGGACTTTGTATTCTATATTGAAAATTTGATTTAAAGGCAGGAACTATTTTCCTCTTGAGAATTCAAGTTTAAAAAGGAGAGATTTACTTTGTCAGTGCACAGAAAGACATACACACAGCAGCAACAGTAAGCACCCGGAAAAGTGACTCAAGACATCTTGCAAACCCTGAGTTTATTCCAACACCTCAATCCTTTTCTTCTGGAGAGTTGCCCCTTTTTACATAAATGACTGGTCAGGAGAACCAAGCCAATTCATTCTTGGAAGATTGACTCTTGTTAAATGAGCAGGGAATTTTAAGACATCTATGACTGCCTGTTGAAGTAAGGTGCACATTTGGTCTCATTCTGGCTTCTCCAAGAGTAGTGGCAGCACCCTTTAATTGGCAGAAATCCCAGCTCTCGCTTCTTGGAGAACAATGGGATTGTGGAGTGCAGTGGTCTCTTCAAAGCTAAGACCTTTGTTGGACAAGGGTAGGACTTGGATTGTGTGCAGAGTGCATGGGAAGGAGAGGTTGTTCCTGGAAGAGGTATGATATTGCCACACTGGCCCAGGTCGCTGATTTGGTCTGTTGAAATGCACCTTCAGAGCATGTTTGCAGCAGTTGTTGCCAAGCCAAAGCGGGAAAAGTCACAGAAGGTAACAGTATGAATAACTGTGGTTAAGCCCACATCTGCCAGTGGGGAAGTAGAAGTTAACAACATCTCAACCTAAGCATAATTTTTCTATAGATGTATCTTTTAACTAACTAAAAAAAAAAAATCCAGAAAAGTCTTTTAGCAGTAAAAGAGTTCTTCAGAAAGTTGGAATCCACCTGGAGTACTTGGAGAAATAAATTGTTCAAACAATTTGAAATTATTAAAAAGTTAGCTGTAACATGTGGGAATAACCTGAAGTTGCCTGACTAGAAACAGACTCATTTCAGAGTTTCAGAGCACCAAAGTGAGAAAGCAATTTTAAAAAGTTTGAATAACAAATTATAAAGGCGCAAAACAAAATTAATACTGATTCTTGCATGACAAAACACTCCCTTTTTGCTTTTTAAAGAATGTTGAGTCTTTAACACCTCAAGTGCTTAATCTCTGAGAAATGGTACAAAATTGATGACATTTAAGCATTGATGTTATGTGGACCTGTACAACCACAGTCTTTAAAGTGGCTATTCCCTTTCTTTCTATAAAAACAAAGCAAAACAATGGAAGTTAAGGACACAGCCTTTCACATAGAATTCTACTGGCAGATCAACACTGAGAAGGGAACTGAAGAGATAGGATACTTCAGAAAACACAACCAGAGCATGGCATTAACTTTGCCATACAGCATGTGGAAAAAAGAAGTATAAATAGAAATAATGCAATTATTTCCTTTCTGCTGTCTTTGATTTCAGTGCTGGTATACTACATAGCAGCAGTTCATCACATGTCATAAAATTTACAGAAATCTTACTGTGTCCAAATTGGTGTAAAATTAAAACTTTATTAATCATTTACATGCAAAGAATAATTTACATTACGATTACACTGCTTACAATACTTTGAGGTGTCCTGGGCACCTAAACACATTCTACTGGAATAAATTACACATAAAATATAGTTTGCAAGCTATATAAATCCAAATTTATACTGCATTCACAGTCCTTTATTTCCGCTGTGATGCTCTCACACAGAAAAAGGAGTTTCCTCCTCTGAGCATTTGCGAATAGCATTTTAAAGATGTTAGGAATATCACAAGAGTGAAACTATACAGTTTATTTGAATAAACATTTGTTGTGTTCATTTTGTTGTTGACATGCTTTTGGTCGACTGATTCTTATCCAATAAGAATATATTCAGTACTATCATCTCTTCAAGGCAGGGACTGTTTCTTACGAGAATATGTAATAGTACCCGTAGAATATGTAATAACACCCAGAGCAAAGGTAAGTTAATGCTAGCCAGGACTACTACGTGGTTTTGTAACACAAATAATAAGATTACCATGCAGACAGTGATTATGCCTCTAGCCATGCACAATCTGAATTCTTGCCAGCTCTGTTTCATCTGTACCTTTATAAGCAAGTGCCTGCTCAAATCCTCTCCTACTTACGTCTAGGACCTTCCATGAAGAAGACATAAGCTGTTCTTCAGCTTTTCTCAACACTCAAAAGACCATCCTCACTCCAGTGATGTCGGTTGCTCTGGAACAGATAGTCTTCCTGGCATGCTGCTACTTCTACAGAAGACACTTACTGCCTGACCCCCACCCCTGGCCCTCCCCTCTGCCAGCTAGTTATCATACTGTCTTTGGGGAGGTGGGTTAAGGATTTTACAAATGACCTCTGCAGATATTTTGTCCTCTAGATTTGAAAAGCCTATGGTGCGAGCACATTGGTGCCACTGGGCAGGTAATAGGGGGATTTCCACAATAGCTGCCTTTGTAGATGCTCTCAGTCACAAAGGGTGTGAATGTCTCACAAAGCACCTGGTTTGCTCAGACCTTAGTGAACTGGGAAGTGCAGGACAGTCGAGAGTCTACTCATTTCTGCTGCATTTCACCTGACAGAGGGCAGAGTGGCTGACATGAACCATGTTTGTTCAAAAGGAGGATCTATGAAGTGGTGTGGCGAACCTTCTATATTCAAGTATTTGAGATGGATGTTGCATAATAAGAAATTTCTGACTCAATCTTTTTTTTCCTATGAGCACAAGGTTTTCAGCCTTAATCTCTGCACCTGGGACATCTCTCCTGTAGAGATTCAGTAATTTTCAGCAGAAACATCTGAAGGGGAGAACATGTGTGCTCTGCTGCTCTGGTGGCACAAGTCTAGGTCAAGATAATGTTGAGGTGAAGAGTGACTGGCAGCTGATGGTGAGGCAGCAAGCAGCACGTGGCACTCTCACCTCTGCTTTTTGAGAGCTCTTCCCAGAGTCAGCAGTGACATTTATGCAATGCACCAGTACCACATCAGCACGTGCTGCTGAAGTCTGCCCAGACTTGGTCTTGACCAAAGACTGTGGGGTTTGGGAAGACGGCCTCTATGCATTTTCCCCAGCCATTTCTAGATACTTAGTGAAATAGGTAAAAAAGTAATCAGCACATAGTTAGTGGCCACAATTCATTTATCAAGCTTTATGGATTCATCAGTTTCAAGTGGATGGCCCTCTGTTTCAAAGGCACTAAAAGCTTGCCGCTTGTGTTGTTGGGACTGACTACATTCTTGGCCCCCGCTAATGAGAAATCTGATATCCATTACCACTAGATGAACTAATGAAGCCTTCCGCTGTAAGGTCACACAGCCTAAACAAACTTTTGACTTTTAGTATCAACTGCAGTTTTTCTCCTGCTTGCATGTTTCGTAACTTCTCCTTGGCTAATCTTAGCAGTGCCCCTCTAATCAGACATTGCAGTTAATTAGGAAATGGGATTAGAAAGGGGTCCTAACATGCAGGCATTCATAGAAGACAAGAATGACTCTGAAGGACTGACCACAATGCTGTGGGTGGCTGTATCCGTTTGTATCATTATTGAGAGACAAATACCCGGAGCCTTCAGTGGAAAAAAACAGTCAGGAGGACAGAGGAAGTTTAGTGTACTTAAAAGATCTGCTAAGTCCTCAAAAATTGTAAAGGCATGATCCTCCAAACAGGTAATAAAAGGGGGAAATGAGAATCTTTTGGGGATTTTTAGTGGTATCCTGTGATTGAACTTACAAAACATTTATTTTTAGATAGTTATTTCACAACATAATTTTCTTTATGATATATAAAGAGGTTTTGGCTGCCTCTGGCTTCAGAAATGTTGTCTTACCAGGTCTGGATTTCCTTGATTCTGCCTCTGGGTACAGGCTCTTTTAGGAAGGACAGAAGATTTAAGACATGTTATGAGCAATCACATTTTGTGTGTCCTGAATCTCAAGAAGACCCTTTCCCCATGTGTGTAACTAAGGCTTAGAGTTGTATGAATGGACATAAACAGGCAAAACACCTGTGTTCAGCAGTTCAGTTAAAAATGTTTTCCCGTACACAGTAAATAGACAAACAACATTTTCCAGTTGGCCTTTGAACATCAGCAAGGTCATGATTCCCAGTCTTATATTCTCTTTCAACACATGAGAATGCAAAATTTTATACAAATCTGGAAACCTAAACATTTAATGACTGCATGTCCTAAATAAAAACTCTTTAACGCTGGAGTTGCCTACAGTTTGCATCACATGAGTCTTTTTCCAAAATTAATGGGGTATAATGACACCTAAGCAAAATGTGTACAGGTTTGAGTTGGAGAGTTGTGAAGTAGTCTGAATTATTTATATTTATTCTTTATTAGCTGGATTAAAATAGCTCCACACAGGTGTGGAATGTGTGCGTCTGGCACTGCAGAACTGAATGGCAACAGGCAGATAACCCCAGGCCCAAACACTTTTGATGTGTAAATGGATGCTGCCCACCCCTTATGGCTATACAAGTGATTTACAACCCGGTGGGCTCAGAGAAGCGATACTCCTGGGGGCTTATGAAAGCTGTGGGCTGAGCCCTTGTAGCCCAAATAGCCAGAGAACAAATGGAAAATCAAGGCAAAGGGTTCATCCAAAAGTGATACAAGATTTTAATGGTATGTCTAAAGTTATTGATCGTGAGTCATGTATGCAATGCTTTTACTTTCTCAGATCTCATGTTAATGACATGCTTGTGGATAAATGAGTAAGGCAGTTTTGCATCACAGAAGGGGTAGATACATTGGGTGAGAAATGGCAGAAGAGAGAAAAGCAAATAAGTAACAGTGTTGGGAAAAATCTCAGAACAGGAAGCCAGGGAAATTTTATAGTAGAGTTAGAGCTAACAGAATGGAGTTGGAGAAAATTGTAAGCCTGGAATATTATCCTGACTTAGCATTTTGGATGGCCTTGGACATTTGGAGAAAATCATATAGGACAGATCTTCAGTATTCAGATTAAGACTTAAAGTCCCAACAAGGGAGAGGATGGACGACAATGGATTAAATGAAAACAGAACGAAGGAAGCAATGGCTTGTATATTCAAGGCAGAATAAGCCAAAGATACCATCTGTGATATGAGAGGGGGTAAAGATACCATCCGTGGTTGAGAAGAATGTCAGGAACAACATGAAAAAGGAAAACAACTTAATCTGCCTGGAACAGAGGCTAAGTCAGAGGTGCTTATGGATAGAATCAACAGCATGACAGGACTGATTTTATTGCCCAAAGAGAAGGCAGAAACACAGTGAGAAAAAAACAAGCTTTAAAGGACAAGTGCCAAAACTTGTAGGAGTGAAAGGTAAGTCATGCAAGTTATGAAGGAGCAACCAGATGTACACAAAGAAAGAACTGAGTCATGAAAGCTAAAAAAAAAAAAAAAAAAAAAAAGAGAAAGAAAAAGAAACCAAACATAATCTCCAGCATGTAATGATTGATAATCAAAGGAAAAAATGGTTTGGAAATTTTTCCACTCTGAAGTACATAAACAGTATTTAATTATTGTGAGTAACAGGAAGAAAAATCCCAAGACTCTCTTTAAATCCAGAATAGATTGTAAATCCAAAACATAGGAAGAGGAAGAAAGCATGTACACTATTGTTTCCTAAAGTTGTAAAAACTAGACCCATGAGATACATTGAGTGCAACAAGGCATTTGTTTGAATGAATTAAATTCGGTAGTGTGTATTACACTTTCTATTTAGTCTGAGAACCAGCTAGCTAGTGTTTACCTGACCTTCCTCCCTGCTGTACTTGCTGTCTGGTCACACAAGTGTGCCATTCACAGAAATTCTGTATATTCCTGTCATGTCTGTACCTGCTCTTGACTGTGTTTGTGTCTGTCTGGGTCTATATTCGACTCTGAATTTCACCCAAGGAAAGCCAGTTGGCAGCAGACAGCTGAATTCCTCTCAATGCATGTCTTTTTTGCCCCAAATGCAGATGTTCAAGGTGACACTCCCTTTGCACACTAGTACCAATGAACAGCTCTTCTGAGAATCCACAGCAGCGGGGAGAGCATTGTGTGTATTTCAACAACAAGAAAGGGGCAGATGTTTGATAAATCACCTTTCATGTGTGTGGTTAGTTGGGGAAGTGGTTATTGTGGTTGATAGTTATAATGACTGTCATTTACTTCAGCCTCTTAGACAGAAGCTTGATTTCTGGGGGTTGATGATAGACATGGTAACCTTGTAAATTCAACAAAGCTCAATTTACTAAAGCTCAGGTGCAGTGGGAAGTGGGTGCCAAGGGGAAAGGAGTGTCTGTGGCTCTTGGCCACATGGCAGCACACCCATCATCACACAAGCAACAGGCACCCCAGGCATGGGAATCTATACTTGGAGGAACGGCTCCCACTGCATCTCCTGTCCCTCTCTGTGCTGGGAGGAGACACTGTAGTTTCAAAGCAGTGATGGAGATTGTTGAGGGATTTGGTTAGAAGAAGGTGAGGCAGCTTTTAACACAGGCTGCAAATATTGAGGGAGAAGGAGAAATTAAGGCTAGTCAGAAGGCTAGTGGTTGTGGAAAGCCTGGTGCAGACTACAGTAAGCCAAGGATCAGGCTGTGTAAAATTTTTCTGTGTCAGTATGATTGTTTCTGTAAAAAAATGAAGTCCTTTCTCAGTGATGCCATCCACCATCAACAACCTTCAAGTCTTGATTTTGCAGGGAAAAGGCACAGTTTAAGCTGAGTCGCAGGCCAGCCATGCTGTGTCCTAGGCATGGTCATGTTTAATGACATTCCTTGAAGGCACTCACCTTGTCTGATCACAGGAGTGAGTGAGATGGTGTAAAATATTGTGGAGTCCAGAATTTAATCTGAATGAGATCAGCTGAGACCTTGATGCTGTCGTACTGTTTTTATGCCAATCTAAGCAAATACTAAGCCTTAAGGTTTTTATACCTGCATTTCCTACAGGGCACACAGTGCTTCAGTGCAATTACTAAAAGGTAGTTACCAGTTGTTAACAATAAAATAGACTTATGCCATGAGAACAAGTCTCAGCACAATTTATCAAGAAAGGTTTGTTTTCTTCTTGCAGTTTCAGGGATAATGCTTTTTAATATATTTTTCTGACTCATCAAAACTTCCAACATATTCCTACCTCTACTGCTCTGACAGGTATGTATTTGCAAAACCAAAAAATGCCCGTTAGAAGCTACACCCATCTCTTAGTATGGACTACGTGAATTAACTGGGCTTTTTTGTCATTGTCCTCAGTTTCTTTCATGCCTGAATTATTGAGGTCGTTCTTTGAATCTTACTGTGAGAGACAAGGGGTAGACCTCCTAATGAATTTGTAATGTTTCTGAAACCACATGTCTTCTGAAATGCATAGGCTATTTCCTAAGGTCGTGGAAAGGATCTCTTAAAATTGCCCATGGCCCCATCTATTCATGGAAAATGTAGCTGCAAGACAACATTTCTTTTTAAAATGCTGATTACTAATTAGGAAGCTCTTCAGACATACGCATAGTGTCGGATGCTCAGCCAAACCTTAAAGTGACTGAAACCTAATGTTTTTATAGGTGTTTGGTTAATTTTATTTTAGTATCTTGCATTATTTTCTGGTTCCATCAGAAGTAGAAAATTTGGAAAGTCAGCCATGCAAATGTTGTCTGAGTCTTGAGCTGACCTATTGATGCAAAAATTTATCTGAATCAATATTTTTGCCTACCTGGAGGAAAAACTTCACATCTGAAGGAGTTTCATTCATCGCCAACATCAAAATATTTGGATGAATGCAAAAAGCATATAGGGAAAAAGAGAAGAAAGAACCTCAAAAAGTGCTTATAAGATAACTACATAAAGGACAGTGCTTTTGTGACTTAGCAAAAATTGTTAATATTTAGCAATTATTTGCATGTGTAGAGAGGTGTACGATGTGATTACAGTGATCCTTAGTTACTCATTTCAAGATTTTTCTTTTTCCTTTCAGCTGAAGAAAAATACATCTGAGGCTAAATGATTTGCACTTATACACAGGGAGGAATCTTAAAAGTGCGTCTCTAGGCTTGTTGCTTGTATCTAGCATAACAGTTCATGGAGCTGTCTATTGTGTAATTTTTTGAAATTGCTTCAAGCAGATGACAATACTAATGAGACTCTTTCTCAGAGGTCTCTGTGGATACAGGAACCTTGAAAGAAAGAGGAGGAAGCACAGTCTACAGACAGTGGAAAACACACGAAAAAGTATTGCCATTCATGAAAAAAAAAAGGCAGGAAAAATAAGTATCAGGTTTGGCTACTTAGGTGTGTTGTGGACTTAATGTTAAAATTTTCAGTTGGAGGAAGTGTTTGGAGGCTGGTGAGAACAACCTTCAGGGATAAGAGTTGGCATTGAGCAGAACTGCAACAAGTAGGACTTCCGTGGTAAATATTAAATCAATGGGGACCGTTCTGTCTTCATGAGGTTGGTGGGACTGGCAAACTGTGAAAAGAGGAACTTTTGCCACCCACACATTTCCTCATCAGCATTGAACTTGGTAACATGGTCTGTAAAAGACCGCTGTCTTCCCTGGACTCTCACTGATAATGGGATGTATACAACTTGGTAACATGGTCTGTAAAAGACCGGTCTTCCCTGGACTCTCACTGATAATGGCATGTATACCGTACCCAACACTGAGCTCTGCAAACCCCGTGAAGATGTACTTTGCTCCCAGAGCTGTCTTACCAAACCCACTCTGCCTCACCACTCCTTGGCAATGATTTTCTTTGCTGTGGAGACCTGATACCTGTCCTATATGCAGAAAGTAGATGCATAAACAAATCCTTTCACCTAAAAAATCAATTGAAAACTTCATTGGAAAAATACTCCCTGCCTTTGGTGGCTGAGGTCCTTCTGTTCCGTCAGGGGTGTGGGGAAAGGAAAGGGGCCTCCTGAGACTGGAGGGAGCAGTAGGCTGAGCATGTGCTGGCATGAGGTACCACATTGGTCATCCAAAAATCACTGTGAGGAGTAGGCGTCTCTACTTCCAATACCATCTGTACCTTTAGTACACATGGACCCTGTAAATCTCCCACCATGCTGACTTTGTCCAGCATATCACACCTACTCTTTCTGCCTGTAGGGCTACATGCGAGCTGCAGGAAAAAATTTGCCAGGTGGTAACCTGTTCTGCACATGTTGCAGGACTTGCATGCACGAACTCAGCTGATCTCAATCTAAAAAGCTCAGACTTTGCTGGGTCTCACCATGACACTGTCAGTCAGGAAAACTCAAGCAGCCATGTGTAAGGAGCGAGAGGAGGAGGAGGGAGGAAGTGTGGAGTCCATGGGAAGACTGAAAGATGACAGTGGTGTCTTTGAGTGTGAGTGGGGCAGAAAAGGGATCTCTGAAACAAGAAAGGTGAAAAACAAACAAAAAGCCCTTTCAGCTACACTGAAGTTAACAGAAAGTGCACACAATGTTGGGAGCAGTTCAGTCTTCCCTGTCTAGACTGTGCCCCTTGGCTTTCTCGCTTACCCATGCAAAATGCTGGCCACAGATGTGAAAAAGCACAGCAAGGCTGCTGGTCCTGTGAGGGCGAGAAAAATAGCTGTCGAATATTAATTTGGCTTCTCTGAGCTAGTTATGGACTCTCCAAGCAGCCCACCGGCAAGGAAGATGAAGAGAATCTGATGGGGTCTTCACAGCACCCTCACAGCACTTGGTGTTGAGAGAGCACTGTGCTGCTGGGTGGTGTCTACGCAAGGTGCCGGAAAGGCTCTGGAGGGATGCTTAGGGGGAGAGGGGGTACAGGTTGCACAAGGCTGTGCACTGTACATTCAACAGTGATTTTCTTCTCTAAGTGTTATTTGCAATTGCTATTAGCGGATATGTCCTGTTCGCAACTGTAAACGGGCAGCTGGCTGGCTGAGTTTCTCTGTCCTCGTGAGATGGTGTTGTTCTGCAAGCAGGCACGATAAGGCGTGTGAATCATACCATCCCAAATGCCTGGCATCCGTCTGAGTCATTGTTTTGCTACCGTGTTTTACAATTCCTTCCTGTTTTGCAGCATCTGGAGGTTTGTTATCGTTGTGACCTGCCCACAGCACTTTGAAAACTGACCAAGGTGCAAATGCAAGAGTTGGCTGGTTACAGTATTTTTTGTTTCCTGGGGAATCTCACAATTACAGTCTGTTTCAAAGCAGAATGAAATAAAAGAAGCCTTTGAAATACCCTGCAGGAGCGAACATTTTGAAAGCACATTTGGTCAATTGCTTTTTTTAAAATTTTGAGGCATTTTTGATTTTAAATATTTTCTTCTGATATTAGTTGTTTTAAGATTTCTAAACATCTCCTAAATAAACACTGAAAGTTGGTTGAACTGAAAAATCAGAATTTCCTTTATTAAAATGTCAATAGCAGGTTTTGACACTACCAAAACACACTTGAAAAATCCTACCAATATGGGCCATGTTTTGAAACATGATTTTGACAAAAACCTTTATTTCTGCCAAAAGGATTATTCAAAGTATTTTTGGGCTAACTCCTTGTATACAGATGCATACACACAGAGATATGCAAAGACAAAAACTTGTCAGAATTGAAAGATGAAAATTCAGAAACATAATCATGCAAATTGAAGATTATGACAGTTTTATAAATTTTGGAGCAGGTATTGAAATGCTTTTCCCGTTTCCATTCTAGTAAGCTTAAATCTAATGCATTTAACACTTCTGCCAATTTCTGAGGAAAAAATAAATTAAATGGCTAGCATTTAAAATTTGCATAAGACAAATATTGGACAACTGCTGAACTGTGAAGAGACTGCGTTATGAATTTAGCAATCTGATTTAAATATATAGATAAGTGCAATAATGTATGTTAGCTTAGGGTGAGAACGTAGGTGACATTGTCTAAATGAGAACCAGTGACAAGATATTTGTGGGTTGTATGTAAGTTCTTCCTGTAATGCCAGTGCCAAAATAGCTTAAGAAATCTATTGGGCCCTGTTCAGTGGAAATTAAGCTTTGACTTTTTTTCTATGTGTGCAACTGATGGAGATATTTCTGCAATACTATTAAAGATGTTGAAAAAATACAGAGGGTTCATGACAGGAGCCACAGGGATGAGTAACGGCTTGAAAAACACATCGCATACTAGGAGACTCAAAATAGTTGGTTTACCAAAGAGGAAGTTAGGAGGTGATTTGATTACAGCCTGTCAGCACTCACATCATGAGCAAACCTTTGACTTCTATCTCTTAAACCTGGTAGATGAAAATAGCACAGGAGTAGGTAAACGACAACTGAAGCAAGACAAAGGAAGAATAGAAATGAAGTGCAGATTTTCAGCAGTAAGGCTAACTAATCTTTGAAACAATGTATTAGAAAATGTGGCAGGTTATTCAGCTGAAACTTTTAATTTGGAATTTTGGTGCTTTAAACAAAAAAATCTGCTCTTGTCAGATAAAAAATAATGTGGAGAAATTTGGTGATCTATGTTATTTAAAAGGCTAAACCAGATGACAGGAGTGATTTCCTTTGGCCTTGTGCTCTAGAAATGCTTGGTCCTTGTTTACTGTCATGTTAATTTGGTATGCTTTTCAACATGAAGATGTGATGGATAGTGTTTGTGTTCCTTGGGTGTTTTCAGCGATATATTATGTTCCATTAAGAAGTGAAGACAATGACTTCAACCCTCTGGAAGGAAAAGGAGTGAATGTTGCTGTTGCCTAGTTAGGGACCAGATGTCCAAGCATCAGAGGTTTGGAAAAGGTAATTTCCTAGAGAGTACTGGGAAGAATCTACTGCTACAGAAAAAGTCAATGAGTTGGCTGCAACCAGCCACGGACATGAGGATCCGCCTGCAGAGACACAGTGGGCAGAGGAAGACATGCATATAAACCTTTCTATTTCTAGACTGCCTGACCTAGCTGCTTAGAGTTTTCCCAAGTAAAGTGAAGTGTTCTAATTTTAGTTTCATAAAAACTAAGTTTTTCTCACTTTAATTGATTTTTGGTCTGTTTTAAGGATCTGATTTTGGATGAGGGTCTAGGCACTTGGCCTTCAAGACTGGTCAAATTAGGATATGCTCGCAGTTTATTTTTGTTTAATCCTCCCACTCCTTCCAGAAGTTCTAAAAACTTTTCTACTGCTTCTCAACAGTGTGGTGCCCATGTAGCATGTTGGAAGGTCTGGAGCAGGTTCAGACACAAATCTTGTTCATCTCCTTTCTAACAGTTAGTGAGGATTATTTATTGTCTCTGTCTACAAAAACCTTTGGTGGGGAACCTTCACAGACTCCCCAGATCACCTAAGCCATCCAGACCATGCCATTGGTGCCTAATGTCCACCTCCCTTAGGACAGGTTCCCTAAACTTGTCACGTCTACTCCTGTCCTAGCCTCCCTTTAGTCCTCTCTCAAGTAGATGACTGCACTTATTTCAGTCTTTCCTTATCAGCTGTGTTTTCTAGCCCTCTGATCATCCTCATTCTTCTCTTCTGGATCTCTGGGTGTAATGTATGCAATTGTAGGTATATTTCACCTTTCTTAAGAGAGGATGCCTAAAGTTGAGCACAAAAATAACTTCAAGATGTATCAGTGGAGTACAAGCAATTTCTCCATGGGTCTCCCAAGTTAGACGCCTGATCTTATCTCCCACTGTGAGCTCTTTGCCTGTATTGCCACAATTTAAGACTTTGGTTGTTTGATTTAGAAACCACCTTCCCCCAGATGCCCTTCTGCAGGACTACACTCTCCTATCATTCCCCACCCTGTGTTTGAACCATTTGATTGCCATTGTTTGTCTAGAATTTTGCAGTAGTCATTAGTGAAAATTGAACCCAGTGGTTCCAGACCTTTTCTTTAATGTTTAAAAATTATGCTGAACTCTAAACTTGCTCTCCATCACATCTAACCTTGCAGCTCATATCACACTGATGGTGCAACAAACACATTAATTCTTCCATCACCTAGGTTGCTAACAAGAATATTGAGTACCTGACTGGGATAGACCCCGTGAAAACTTACTCAATACATAGCTCCTGTTTGACATTTGTGTCATCATTGCTTAAAGTGTGCTTTTCCAAAATGCGTAGCAACCATCTTAGAACAATACAATCTAAACCATATTCACTTAAGAGAATACTGTATAGGACTGTGTTTCAAAAGGTTTATTTAAATCCAGACCTCTAAAAAACTGAAATGCATACCAGCGTATACTTATCATGCTTTTCCTTTATTTCCAGGACCTATCGTCCTGTTATATCATGCACATACCCCCTTTGGCTTTGATATTAAGTTTACACTTCCTTCAAATATCCAGAATGATGCAGATTTTTAACTACCAAATGGGACATAGAAAACAGGGAACTAACAGCTGGATCTGCAACCATTGCTTTTCATTATCTACATGAAAAGCAGGTCATGATTTTAGTTTATTAGGTAAACTTTTGTATAGGGAATAGTTTGGATGGCAGCTTAACACAAATAGGAAAAAGAAACCCAATGTTCCAGTAATAACAATATGCATTTATAAAATTATTTTCTTCAAGACCCTTTATAGCTCTTATGTAGTAGTTGCCCCAAAATATGACTGGATCTACGTGGATAAAGGAGAAAGAATATCCCATAATAACTTTGAATGTGGTGGAAAGATTTAAAAGTAAGAATGGCAACAGGAATAACCCATTGAATCTTTCATGTATGGTGTTCTATATTCCCTGAATTTTACATTGATATCTTAGAAGAAGAATAAAAACCTGTATCATTTGCAGTTCCACCAGCTGCAAATGCAACTGATAGAAGGAGGGGAATGAGCACAGTAATTCTCTGTGGGAGTGACAAAAGCATAAACTGCTGGATGTACTCATCACCCCAGAGAAATTGTTGTCATCTGCTTTCCACACACTGATAATAATTGGGCTGTAAATTGGGTGGATGAAGAAGATGGTTATCATCCTCGTAAAGTGTGAGACCTCCTGCCTCTTGTCCTCACTGTACCCTTGCAATGCTTGTACACTATCCATACAGTTTTCCTGTCAGCCACATAGAGGTTCCCAACAAATATGTACCTTTCTATCCCACAAATCATCAATCCTCCTTGCTTGGTACCCCTACTGCTCCATCCCTACCAGGAAATTCTGCCTATATGAAGCATGTGGTCTGGGTGCCATAGCACCTACCTCTGTCCTCAGTAATGGAACTGCAGTCAGTAAAGGGTTGGTACCTGGGATCTGAGGACTGCAGCATACACAAATTAACTTCAAATGGCTGAAGGCAGTGCACTCACAGCTGCAGAGAATGCAATTCAGATTGCAAAACTTGAGGTCCTCTATAAGCCCATTGGTGTCTTGCTCTGCACTTCTAGGACTAGATCAGCAGCTCAGAGCTTTGCATGACTTTCATTCGCACCTTTCCCTCAAGGCAGACATTCACTCTTGTACAGGACATCAACTAAATCTAGTTTAAGAATTTGAGAATGCAGGTCTTTTGCTGGTCCCTGGTGCATTAGAATCTGAAGTTTACTGTTTTGCAAACCATTCACACTTACCTGCTCTATTTTGCTTGAGCCGCTGACTTGTTTCCATCAAAGTCCAAGCTATGGCCTGAGAAATTACCGAAGTTCAGTGAAACAGATACTTCAGAAATACTCAACCTTTGCTTTGAGAAAGTTGTGGCTGGACAGTGCTATCTAGGTATTAAACAGCAGGTGAGCGTAATGGCATGTCTCCAGAGAAGCACTGTGGAAACAGCCAAATAGCTTTACTGACAGCAGCAGCATCAGACTGTGCTTTCACCCTTGCATAGGTTTGGTCTTAGCAGACCTTTTTTCTTTAACATTTCCTCATAAGGACTCCTACACAGTACAGAGCACTGAGCTCAGTACTTTTATGTTGAAGAGGAGATGCTGCCACAACTGTAGGATTTACCTTTATAGTTCCAAGAAAAGATAATTTCACTTTACTTTTTAATATACTTTTGATCTTACACCAAGAGCTTGACCAGTTAGCAGCCTACAGTTAGGAGCTTATTGTGATAAAAGTCATATAAAGACATAATAAATTACATGTCCTGTCCAAAGGACTCAAAATTTTAGCCCAGTCACTTTTTCTGCTGACTATCAGTCAAGAGTGATATTACTTCCTTGCATTAAAAAGTCGATATAGTGCCTTTGTGTGCAAACAACAGTTTCACAAGTATCTTACTTTCAGCTGTGATTGTCAAAAAGGACGTGTATGGCAAACAGGATACAATCAGGCAGTTCATAAGATGGGCAAGACTATGTCACCGGAAGGGTTACAGTGAGGTGAATTTCTCGTTGTTGCTAAAACTTTGTCTAAATATATTATGTATGCTTAGTTTTGGGCTTTGGCAGGAAGCTTTAATGCAGAAACAGCATGCCCTTCCGTCCTCAGTGTTTGAAAGCTCTTTCAGTGTGAGTCATCGGAATCCTGTGGTTTGTGTATCCTGAGAGGAGAAGGGCTCTCTGTGATCATCAGACACCATGAAAAAGTAGCAATTTGAAAATAAAATGATAAGGAAGTTCATTATTTCATAGGAAATGTCTGCTGATTGCTTTTTTTCTTCTCCTGTAGGTTTACTGCTTTGTGTAGACATCTTATGAATGTGCATGGTCCTCTGTGGTTTTGCTTCACAGGCACAGGTAATTTTTCCGAAGTAGCACTAATTGCTGGAAGCTGACTCCTTATGAGCTGAAGAAAACAAGATTTAGAAAACAAGACTCCTTGAAACAAGGGAGTCACCTTGAATGGTAGTCCATGTGCTGAATTGATGTGCAAACCTGTGCCACTGTGTGATACAGTTCAGTAGCTGTCAAGGTGCATCTCACAAGACATTAATGGGAAGATGTCCATTTTTACCAACTTTCTGTTGGTAATGACACATAGGCAGACTAAATCAAATATGTTTCCCAAAGTGATGTGGATTTCTTGTGGTGCTTGGTCAAGATGGTTCTCAGCAATTGCCATTGATTTCTTCATCTTTGTACCCTGCTAAAATCAGGGAGCATTAAGAGTTCTGTCATTGTGTTGGATTGTTGGGATAGAACACGTTAAAATGGGCAAATGAGATGCAGAACCAAACCTAATTTATTTTTAATCTCCTCTTATGTCCAGAGTGATGCTATGTGGGATCTCCAACATTTTACAAAACTATTTTGCAAAAGAGCATTAGAAAAACACTCTCACTGATTTGAACAACTCATTCTGGATGTCATCTCTAAGCATGTGAAGGAAAAGAAAGTTATCAGGAGTACTCAACATGGATTCACCAAGGGGAAGTCATATTTGACCAATCTGAGAGCCTTCTACGATAGCATGACTGGCTGGATAGATGAGGGGAGAGCAGTGGATGTTGTCTACCTTGACTTCAGTAAGGCTTTTGACACTGTCTCCTGTAACATCCTCATAGGTAAGCTCAGGAAGTGTGGGTTAGATGAGTGGACAGTGAGGTGGATTGACAACTGGTTGAACGGCAGAGCTCAGAGGGTTGTGATGAGTGGTGCAGAGTCTAGTTGGAGGCCTGTGGCTAGTGGTGTTCCCCAGGGGTTCTTTCTGGGTCTGGTCTTGTTCAACTTGTTCATCAACGACCTGGATGAAGGGATGGAGTGTGCCCTCAGCAAGTTCCCTGATGATACAAAACTGGGAGGAGTGGCAGATACACCTGAAGGCTGTGCTGCCATTCAGCAAGACCTGGAAAGGCTGGACAGTTGGGTGGAGAGGAACCTAATGAAGTTCAACAAGGGCAAGTGTAGGGTCCTGCACCTAGGGAGGAATAACCCCATGTACCAGTGCAGGCTGGGCGTTGACCTGCTGGAGAGCAGCCCAGCGGAGAAGGACCTGGTAGTCCCAGTGGACAACAAGTTCACCATGAGCCAGCAATGTACCCCCATGGCCAAGAAGGCCAGTGGTATCTTGGGGTGCCTTAGGAAGAGTACAGCCAGCAGGTCGAGGGAGGTTCTCCTCCCACTCTACTCTGCCCTGGTGAGGCCACATCTGCAGCACTGTGTCCAGTTCTGGGCTCCCCACTTCAAGAAAGACAAGGAACTCCTGGAGAGAGTCCAGTGGAGGGCAACAAAGACAATGAGGGGACTGGAACATCTCCCTTCTGAGGAAAGGCTGAGGGAACTGGGTCTGTTCAGCCTGGAGAAGAGAAGGCTGAGAGGGAATCTCATCAATGCTTGTAAATACCTTAAGGGTGGGTGTCAAGAGGATGGGGCCAGACTCTTTTCAGTGGTGTCCAGTGACAGGTTAAGGGGCAACGGACACAAACTGAAGCTGAGGAAGTTCCATCTGAATATGAGGAAGAACTATACTTTGAGGGTGGCAGAGTACTGGCACAGGCTGCTCAGCGAGGTTGTGGAGTATCCTTCTCTGGTGATATTCAAAACCCAACTGGATGCGATCCTGTGCAACCTGCTGTAGGTGACCCTGCTTTGGCAGGGGATTGGACCGGATGATCTCCAGAGGTCCCTTCCAACACTGACTGTTCTGTGATTCTGTGTGATTCTGTGATGTGTTTGTGGTGTATTTGCCTGAGGGGCCACTCATTGAGTGAACAGAAGTGCCCTTTGAGAAAACTCTGTTCTTCCAGGCAGCACTAAAAAAAAAAAAAAGAGCAAAAAAGAAAAAAAGAGCAAAAAAGAGACATAAAATAACTCCATGGAACTAATTATTGCTGACTAGTTCAGCAAGCTTGTAAAGCTAAACAATACGTTGGAGAATTGTGGTATGTGAGTTTATTTAGAAAATTAAACAGTCTTGTAACCTTCTCAATGATCTTTCATCCCACAGAAATAGACCTTCTGAAAATTTATAGAAAATCCAAATTTTGGGAAGTGCCTGGAACACTAAGACTTGTCTAATATTTGAAGGATGAGTAACAGAGTCTATAGGCTGAACTTGAAGCGATGTTCTTACTATACTTTTCCTGTGTTTAAAAGGATTCTTTACAGATAGCAACCAAGTTGTTGTTTCACTAGGGAATGTGTGCATTCACCCTCTTCTCCCCTACCCAAGCATATAGGCAAACTAGCATTAACATTAACTTTGTGAAGGAGATGACAACTGGAGCAGTATTGCAGTGGTATGGACCACACCACTGCACTGTTGTCTTATAAGCGATGCCTACACAGGTATTTGGAGCAACATAACCAAGTCCATAGCATTTAAGTTTGGAGCAAAGCTACAGTGTGCTGTATTATTTAAGTAGCAGTCTCTTAGTGTATGAATAAGACCAATACTCTACACAGTGTAGTCAAATGTATTGTAGTTTGAAATAATGGTTTTTCTTTGTGCACTGTGTCTTAGAAGAAGATTATTCTCCATGTGAACTTTATCTTGACAGTCACTTTATCAATAACAATAAGAATGCAAATCACTTCTAGAAAATATGACTAGAGATTCTACTGATCTTAGAAAGAAGAGAGGGTTATAAAAGACTGCCAAGTCTTTTTATGGCTGTAGGATAGGAATGAGGTCAGTCTCAAGTAAAGTAAAATATAATTTATGTGAACATCTGGGTGACATCCAAAGTCTTTGGTTAAATAGAACTACAATGAAGAAGAGAGTTGAAGCCAATAAAATACTAGTAATAACAAAGTTAAGTACAGTTGGCGGAATTCTTCTCAGCTGAGGTAAAAATGGCAGACTACCATTTGATTTTCATTTAGGCAGTGTTTCACTTTAATTCTGAACCCAGCAATTTAGAGAAGAGAAACTTAAAAGATGGTTAATTTGGCAAAAGGCAAAAATTTGTGTGAAGCACTACCTGGGAGAATGAAGTTGAACTCTATTTAACCCAGGATCTTGTGCAATTTGTATTCTATTACAGAGGACCGTACAGATTTCTACAGGATATTCATTCATTCTTAAATTTGATAGGGACTCTCCATATACCTTCCAAGGCATACACAGAAAACCAGTCACAAGCCATGTTACAGCCTTCTCCATTAAGCTTTGGAACAGTAGCCAAACACTTAATTTCCCACACAAAGCCCGGTACACTTGAAATGTACAGCAACATTTACAATGGCTCAGTTGTTCATAGTTCTTCTAAAAATATAAGGCTTGTTTTTGCAATCTTATAAACTATTTGGAAGTATTGTGCCATTGCTAATCGCCTGCATCGCATGCATTGGTCAGGAATTTGACATGAAGTGGTTTGCAATCTATTTTACATTTTGGAGAAATCTGAAGTTACAAGCAAAATGACAGCCCTAAAAAATGGAGGCCTTTTATATGGGTGTAAAGGACTGTGGTTGATCTTGTCATATTTTATTGCCATGTAACTGATTCTGAACGACAAAACACACAGTTCCTTTCTATTTTGCAGAAAGTATTTTCCTATATTCTCTTTCCAGTATTGAGTGAAGTCAGGAGAAAAGCATAACTGAAGTTTTCTTTACTACATGGAACTTATTTCATTGAAGGAAATGAAATAACAGAATCTCTCAGAAGAATTAGAAAATCTGTTTGTGTACTGATTTGAGTGACTATGTTTGATTCAGGTTCAGTAAATATTGATCAAGTCACGATGTTTTATTAAAACTGGCCTCCTTGTTGACAGTCTCAAAGATCAGTGAGAACTACTCTACGTCCAGTCCCTCCAAAACAACTGACAAGTTGATGAGTTTCTTTTTTGTTTCCACATCTACCAGGCTGATATTTTTATAACTTCTAATTTCACTCAACAATAATATCCGTGGAGGATATACTTCTGTTCTGCAAATTTTCTTCTAGTGGAAAACCTTACAAGGCAAGTTACTGACATCATCTTCCTGAAATTGGGGAAATGAGACTTGACTCTAAGCTCTCTCCTTCTTTACAAGCACAAAAGGTGCCTGTAGCGAACAGCATGATTGCATAGGCCTTCCATTGACCGCTAAGATGTTGCAACCCACCATTTATGGGTTTGTTGTTAGCAGTTGAAAGGTGGTACTAGTTGCTAGCTGATGTAGAGCTTCTGAAGAAGTCTTTATAGGTGTTTAGAAGGACAGTACATTTTTTTGGTAGTTATAATACACTCACTTTTATGTAGACCATTTTCTCATCCCATAAGATACAAAGTGTCATTTCCCTTGGAGGATTTCCTTCACAATGAGATTCCTCCTACCAATAAAGGTATTTTTCACAATATACCTTGCAGATGGAAAGTGTTGCTTAAAAGCTAAATTTAATATGTTTTTAAAAATTAACAGCACCTGGGAATAAGAAAATCCCACTAATATGAACTTCAACCAGAGCAGAAATTCTTTGGGGTATGCATATATATGGTGGTTTTTTTCACCTGGCCCTTCACTTCATTATCCATAACTCAGGCTCCTGATGGAATGTAGTTAGTACGTAAGTTAGCTACCTTAGCACAAAGTTATTTTATTAAGACCTCTATTTTCTTTAATCTGTTGGATTTTTGTGTGTATTAGCAGTGACACTACATTTTTAACTCAATAGGATATCAAATAAAAAATAATCCATATAGCTTTTATGAGCAGTAAAAGTGATAGATATCAAGAATAGAGGTATTTAAGCAGAGACACATCCTCAGACATACCTATCCTTCCATATTTCCTAAACTAGGCAGGTATTGCAACTCAATTTCTCCTTGAAGCCTACTTTTATTTTATAAATTCAAGGAAGCAGACAATGATAAATCTCCTTTTCTTTCTTTCAGAGCAACTGACTCTGATCTTCATGACTGCTAGCTCTGGATGTAGAAGATGCGTTTAATTTCTGCATTTCTTACTGTTACTTGCTACCTGGAGAGTGTCTGATGTTTCTGTCGATAACCAAAACAAAACTTCAATGGAAGATTTTTTCAGACTTTGGTGATCACTTCATCCACAGAGTGATCTTCATTCTGTCTTTGGTCATAGTCCTATGAGAAACTCTCCTAAGACCCCCTTGGATCTCTATTAAATACAAAAAGTCCTACTACAGCCAGGGCCTTGAATATCTCTGACTTGGATTTGGATCATCTGTTTGCCTCATGACCCTCAAATCTTCTTTCTCTTCACTAAACATACCTAATTAATGAGTCCCTGGATTCCTTTTCCTGCCTTTCCCCATGCTTCCTCCTAGGTGTGTATGAGTAGTTACTGCAGCAGGAGATATCCCTCCCTTCCACCACATGGATTGTTTCTCCAGGCTCTTCTTCAATCTTCCCAAAGCATCAGTCTTCCTCAGTAAAAAGCCATCTCCGACCTGTTCATTTGTGCATTGGACAGAGCAAGAGCAGGGCTTGCAGTTAATTGCTGCATGAGACATGCAATGTCCAGAGAGATGAGCAGAGACAGCACTGTGTACACTCTGTAAGAGCATGGAAAAGAAGCAAGGAAATTCAGCAAAGTGCAAACTGAATGTGAGATGAGAAACCAAGCCAGCAAGGTTATTCTAAAGGAAAGTAAACAGTTAAGTTCCCACTTTGACCCTGGGTGTCTGAATCAAAATCAGTTTGCTTTATGATTAGGAATGTTCTTTTCAGGTGTTTGAGAGAGGAATGTGAAATTCAGCAGTAGGAAGGTGAATCAGAGTCTGTTGCGGTTAGTTTGTAAATTCCCACTGCCTAGTGTTAAGATAACAATACCCCAAGACCTGAATTCCTCCAGATTGAGGAGGTCCCATAACAACATCAAGGCAAGCTTATTTCTGCACATACAGATGTAAATGCCTTGAAATTACCGGTCAATTTCCTTGTAAAGAAAGAAGGAAAAGGTTATGTGAGAAAGCACAAGGGTCACAGAGAAACAAATATACAGTCTGGTGACTATGAAGGTGAATTATTGTGGGCTGCTTGGTAAATGGCAGTAGATTTTTGTGGAAGATAATGCTTGTAAATAGCAAACATGAAAGGTATTTATGAGAAGGACTGAAGGTGTATAAAGATGATACCAATTAGATCAGTCAACTGGCTTAAAAATACAAGGCATACGTCCTATAAATATATGAACTTCTAAGATTCCCATTAACAGAGTATTTCTGTTAATGCTGTGTTAGTTGGTGCAACAGACGACTGAATAAATTTTAGCATATTTAAAATCTTATCACTGCTTAGGTGTTAGTGACCACTATCCCTAGAAGCTTGGAAAATACAAGTGACTTCCATGAAGGTAAGTTCAGTCACAGAAACACTCAAGTGAAAAGAACATAAAAGAAACAATTCATTGAAGAAATTTTCAGAAGGGTAGTACAACAAATAAGATTACCAAATACTGGAAAACTGCCTGCAGTGTGTTAGATTAATAACCAGTAATTGTCTTCTCTTATGTCGATCTAAAACTATATAACTTTTTTTTTTGTTATGTCCTGAAGCACTAAGTTTTGCAGTGTAAAAAGACAGCCTGAGTTAAATGGTCCATAAACATTAAATCTTAAATATTCTTGAATCAATTTGTCCTCAAATTTTACTGTTGAATCTACCTTTACAGTTTCCTCATTTTCAGTGACCAAACCCTCCCCAAGAAAAGAAGGAAGACTTTGCAGACTGAAGTTGGTGCTAGGTCCAAAAGAATTATTTTGGTAGCTAAAGTGAGAGCTACATGTCACTTACATACTCTGTCTTGTCCTCTAGCACCAAGGCTGTAAGTTTCTTTTATATTTTTACCTGAAAGTTATTGAGAACCAGCAGTTGCATCTTTCAGGAACCCAAGACCAACCCTAATGCCAAGGGGTCTGTTCTCCATCTATTTCACACCTCACTCAAATCCAGAAATGGGATGTGTCTGCTTTCCTGGGGTATTGTGATTCAGAAGCTGCTCTCAAAGTGCACTTGAACATATGCCTTTGCATGAAAGGGCATGTACAAGGACAGAGATGGAAAGAGACAAGAGTGTGGCCTTCAGACAGGAGAAGGCAGCATATCCTTCCAAAAATACCTCTCAATTTTATTCCAAATCTGTTTAATGTAGGATAAGAAAACGATAATTGCATCGGGGCTGAGACACAGAGTTATTACTGGCCAGTTATGTACTCTTTATTTTCCACTAGAATTGTTTTGAGGGATCGTTTTGATTAAAATGGTGGAGACACTGTTCATGACTGAAATGTTGTGGTTTTGACCTGTGTTTGGTGTCAGTGAAGCTAGGCAAAGCACACAGAACTCTTTTTCACCCATTACTTTGGTTTTGCTATTGACAGTATTTACTGGCACAAGTCCTCAAGTAGCCATATAACAAATAACTTTTTTGCATAATGCCACACTTTGCTTTTTCATCTGCTCTTACCAGGTACTGTCTGTCTGGTGGCAGTGTGAGGCAACAGCATCCCCTCCCCTTACCTAGCAACATTTAACCTGTTCAGTAAGGGAAAAGACAATGTTTACTTGAAATGCAGATGCGTGGGGCGTGGTGGAGGCTCTGTGACACCTCTGTAGGATTATAGTGGGAACCTGAAGTGCATCCAGAACTCATGCCGCTTGAAACCAGGGAAATGCAGCAAGATCAGTTATCACCTCTTCAGGACATGGATATCTGCATTTAGGTGTGACAAAAAAAATTCAGTTGTAATTACAAAGGTTATTGCAGGCTAGGGCTGAGTGATTAATTCACTTTTGTCATGCTGACTGAATGGGAAGAACTGCTGATTTAACAAGGAATAAGTCTGACTGAAACAGAACTATTTTCTGCAAAGCAAATCAAGAACTATCACCCATTTTGCATATTTCTCACTAACACCTCTTCCTTATTTCTTGATTATTTAACATCATTCTTTTTTTTCTTCTTAAATCAGGTCCCATTTTCAAAAAAATGCATTTTCAAAACTAAGAGTAAAAGTGTTCTATTTTGAAAAAAAAGGAAAAAATGCGGGCCTTTTCCAAATGGAATACATACTGAAAAGCAAATTGTTGTGAATTTTTAAAAACCTTCCTATGCTTTTTTTTAAGATACCTTTTGATTAATTTGGTCATGATTTATGAATAGTTTTTCTCCTTGTGCTACTTATTTTTCCAGTGAAGTGACAATTTATTTGAATATTTTGTTCAGTTCTGTCCTAGCCACTTGCTTGCCGTGTGCAAAGCTGAAAGCCACTTAAGTATTATCTGAAGTTACTTTTTCCTTGGATGTAGTGCAGAGCAAGAAAAAAGAAATCTTACTTGAAGAGCTGTGTGTTACTTATTACTAATATCCTGCAGAAGCTTAGCCTAAGCATATCGACTGAACCACTCCTACTTACACTATTCCCAGCTAGTTTGTTAGTGTTCCTGCTGCACAGTACTTTAGAAGGTGCTCAGACAGTCTGTTGATCTTCAGGGAAACCCCTAGCTTTCCTTTCCTATTATTCATGGGGGTTTCCCAGTCTGCGGCAGAAAAACAAGGATCAAAGTGTTTTCATACTGTTGGATGTCTCCAGCTTCTTCATCACACTTAAAAGCTTAATCAAGCGAGTGGCCATAAATAGAATTATTGAAACAATAGAAGTGGGAGGTACACAGGCATATTTTACAAACTGCTTTATAAAAATAGCATTCACAAGACAGCTTAAGGCTTTAGTTTTTACTGTGCAAGAGGGAGTACTGAAGAACAAAAGCAAGTGAATCTATAGTTTTATAACTGTACTTTTTCTGGCAAGATAAGTAGGAGAGAGAGAATAAAGTTAGGGAGATATCTTAAAACAAAATTCATTAGAGATAGGCCTGAGTGTACTGTTTGAAATCTATGTGTAATCTGCCTGTTAAAGAACAAAGCATAGATTTCAGTCAAACTGAAGCCATTGAGCTAGAGTGCGGATTTTTGTCTGCTTTGTTAGTTAAATATAGCAGGAGAACAGCCCAGTTCTGCAGTTTGCTCCAGGTTTCAGGAATCACAGGTCTCCCACTTACGCACCTGGAATGCCTGGCCTTGCCTCCTACAGCTCACCAAGCTGTTAAAAGAAATGACATGTTTATGCACACATACATTTCCCTAAAATGTAGTAGAAAAGAATGCTGCACTTGGAGAAGGTATTTTCACATGTAGCGGGTAATTGCTAGTTTGTTTTCCAACAGAAACAATTTTGGAAATGCTGACTTGCAATCATTGTCAAAAGATAGTGTATCTGTCTTAGAAATACTAGGGTAGAAAAAGAAATAAGCATAAACTTTGCCAGAACGTATCTTCCATACCATTAACTAGTGCACAACATCTCTGGATTTCAAATGATTTACCTATTCAATATTGCATTTGAGACAGGTATTAGTTACAGTGAGAGCAAATGAGTATTTAAGTATTTAAATAAATAAATGTATCAGTGTTTTTACAATCCAGTAGGGCAGGAACTCTTTCAGGCAAAATGTAGGTGTACAACTTACTTGCTCACGCGTTTAGAACAAATGTGCAATCATGTTGAAAGGAGGCATCCATTTCCTGCCAAAGTTTGTTGTGAGTGGGACTGATCACTTCTCCAAAAGTAAGCATGTATGTAGTATTATGCTGGTTTTACTCTCTGCTAACTTCAAACTTGGCCTTTTTTTTTTTTTTAATGAGTTTCATCATATTTCGGTAGCAAGTTAAAAACCAAGAAATCCTGCATGCATATGCGATTGATAATAATCATTATCTTTCAGTTTTTCAGCAGTATAAAGATGGTTGCAGGTCATCTGAGAAATGTGCAAAAACTCACTTCTTTGCCCTTGAATAACACATATGTGTCTGTAACCACACCTGTCTTTTTAAAACACGAGGAATTTGAAAATGAAAGAAAGATAGCAACTTTGGCTATAGATGAAAGTCTGTCCTCATAAGGGCTAGAATTCACTGCAGTCTGCTTGAAATATGTCGAGTTAAATGTTAGAAAAGAAATTCTCTCCTACATATTTAGCAATAAAAGTAGCTAATATTAAATGACTGGGTTTTGGCAAATTTTGAGAACAGGTCAAGTTAACATCAGCAAGTCAGATTTGAATGGAGTTAATCATAGGATGAGCTTTTTCCTCTTATGTTTGAATCCTGAGTTCTATATGTTTAAATAAGAAAAGATTAAAGTTCTGTGCTAAAGTATTTGTGGAATTATGCAGGAGCTAACTGTATATATCTAGGGAATGTGAGGGCTTAAAATAATGCTCATTTATTATTTAATTATGTAATTTAGCTTGAACAAGGAATTCTTGTTCAGGCATTTGTCATTGACTTTCCTATTTGGCTTGGTGTTGTCTTCTGCTGTGTGCATAGTACAGTCTCCTTGGCCCTGGGTTTGCATGTTTGAATCCCTTGTACAGATTTTTGTAGACACAGAGCAAACCAGACTGACCTCTGTCTGAGATGCCTATTGGTGAAAAATTGTTCCAAGCCTTTTTCTCATTGTCTGCTTGTCTTTAGAGTATGAACAGTGTTACAGCACCTGGGAAGTGTCCCAAAACTCTTGGGGAAAGATGTAATAATACGTAATGCTAATTCTTTTTTTATTTTGACCTTTGGGGTTTTTTTAATTCCCTGGTCATGAGCATCTTGCTTTGCTGGATAGATTGAGGGAGATGGTCTAATGCACATCTATCAACAAAGGAAGTAAAGCCATGGAGGGCATGAATTGTGGTGTGGCTTTAAGCCTTTCTGTGTCCTTGTTCAAGACTGCCTGGGACAGAGATGTCTAAGAAATCAAACTACATACATGTTTCTAGGCTGTGGAGAGATACTGGAATGAACTGCCTCAAGGACCTCTATCCAGAAGTGCTGCAGGAGCAGAAGTCTCTCTGCTTTGGCTCGTATCCCTTCCTAACAGAGTAATTTAAACCCTCAGACCTCTGTGCTAATAAAGTAATGATGCTGCAGGGCTGTCTCTCTGTGGTGGTACCCTCTGAGGTCACTGTAGTGGACAACAGTGATATTGCCAGACTCATCTGCTGTGAGGAGGACTGGAGCTGGGAAAAAGAACTCTCTCTTGCTGTAATGGTGGTTGCTCTGTGCACTAATGAAATACAGTGCTCATGTGAGACTTAGCTGCAAAATATGCATGCATTCAGATGTTGTTCCAGTGCTTAGTCTTCAGAAATTACGAAAACAAACCTCTTTGCTTCTTTTCGTCTAGGTAATATAAATAAAGCAGAGATAAAACTCTTATCTTTAAACCAAAGGCTTCATCGAGACCAGTCTGGAGAGTAAGTGCAAAGCTTAGCAAAATAAAGCTGTCCAAGCCTGGCAGCTACCTGATTCGCTAAAAAGTGAGCACTAAAATTGTCATGGCATTGTACCACGTTTCCCAGAAAGATGGGCTCCAGTATGTGTCATTTATTGCCATTCAGGTTGTTTGCTTTACACTTTGTCCCGATGAAGGATACAGTAACAGACTCGGTAACTCTTCCTGCCACCTTTCTACCTGTCCCACAGTGGTGGGACAAGGGTTTACCGGGCTGGGTCATACCGTGCGTTTTCCAAATGCCAACGCTAGATGGTATCCCTAAACCTCCCGAAAAACCACTCGGCCTCCTCTCCGTTTGGAAGTCTCAGAAACAGTTTAGAGTGGAGTGACATGATGTGATGTGATGTGATGTGATGTGATGTGATGTGATGTGATGTGATGTGACATGATGAGATGTGGTATGATGTGATGTGGTATAATATGATGTCATGTGATGAGATGTGATATGTGTGTGTGTCTGTATATTTGTGTGTGTGTGCGACTGTGTGTTTAATCCGCACACTCTATTTATGTGCTTAGTTAAAGACATGTGAAACTATTTTCTTTGTTAGTCCCTGGTAATAATTACTTTAAGGAGGCGCATGCTTTTCCTTTCCTGTTTTCCCCAAACACCCACACGGAACTGGAGGACAGTTGATTTGAGGGCATGTTAATGATATTTTCAGAAGAGATGACAGATGTTAGGAGTTCTGTTCCCAATCAAGTGAGCACTTTCTGTGTAAGGGGCAGGTCTCTTAATGCAGGTTACCTCCTTGAGTTTCATGGCAGTGTTTGTATGCATATCTCTTTGCCAGACTGGAACCTGCATTTCCACAAATATCTCTCCAATACAATGTTTTCTGCACACCATGCTGAATCTAGTGTCAATAACACTTAAGGCTTGATTCAGGTCATACCTGAGAAAAACATACATAACTTCATTTGTGAGAGAAAAAGCCACAGGTATGCTTGCATCTGAAAAATTGGATATGAAAGATTTTTCACCCTGATTCTATAGTGCTTAGGGTGTTTTGGGTTTTTTTTGGTGTTCAGCAAGCAGCATGGAAATTGTAGGAAGACATGCAGGTTGCAGTGTGGGTAAAAGAATACACTGAGCTTGCACTCTTGTTGCATCTTCCCTGAAGTTGCAGCATCTTTTAAAAAGGAGCCAGTTCAGTCTTAAATGCTTGCAAAAATCAATCTCTGTAACTCAAGGCATCCGTCTGGACCAGTAAAATCAAATGGTTGATTTCGTTGTATAGTTAATGAGCTGAGGAAGACAGGCATTTCCAGCAGGTGATGTTGAGGAGAAGCTTAAATCCTCCAAGTACAAGGAGGGAGCCTCAGGGAGACAAATTCCAATTTAGCTGGCATGAAGTAATTCAGTGGGTTGGTAAACTGAGGTGAAATGGCTGTCACTCACCCATTTACTCACCGCAGGATGTATCTGTTACCCATGTTGCTAGTACACTAGAACTGTAACTGGTGTTGCCTCTTGGCCAAATATTTCTGGTTTTTTGCAAGACATGTTGTACTTAGAGGTTTTCTTCAAGCCTTCCTGCAAAAGGGACAGTGTGACACAATCTCTTTTTTTTTTCCTATTTAGTTAATTGTTAGAAAGAAAAGGATCATTTCAAGTTCTCATGATTGATTTGGAAGGCCTTTTAATATTTGAAAGATGGGAGCTGGCAGCCTACGTACTGTGAGAGCTCTATTGTTTCACATCCCCTTGCAGCCCTGCTACGCAGCCAACACCTCACCCCACCTCTGCCAAATGGGCCCAAGCATCTCCTGCAGCACCCTGCAAGCTCTCATCCCAAGGCTGGATCAGCCCAGAACAGTACTGCAAGTCTGCGAGTCCATCTGGGAGCTCTCTCTGCTGCCCATACAGCCCTGAGGGAAGTGGTGGGAAGAGGTAGGCAGAGGTTAAAGCACAGGTAGATCCTGAGCAGTGGCCGCTATCACCAGCACAGTAGGTGACACGTCTGCACTTTAGCATCTTCATGGGCTTTTCTGTAGTTGTCTTGTCAACTGCAGGGTATCATCCACTGACCACGCAGTGGTGGGGCTGGGTGACACCTCTGGATGAGAGGCCAGAGCCGTGTCTCTAGTGCCCATGAAACACAGCAGTTCGCAGTCAGGTCAGATGTGTTTTGGTTCAGTTTTTCGCCCTGTATATGGCTTGTGCTGGCTGGCATGCTGAGTGCTTCCTCTCCTGATCCCACACACTGCGGCCGTGCATGCCTTTTAGTGTGCCTGCACCAGGCAATTCAAAGGGTGGTTAACTCCCCAGCTGCTTGTGGTCATGATGCTTTTCAAAATGTGAGCCATGCTGAGGCCAGGGCTGGTGCCAGCTGATTTCAACCCTCCTGCTGTTCGTACAGCCTTGCTCTTGGTGCTCCAGGGTTAAACTCCATCCATGAGTGCTACTTGAATGAGATAATTGTTCTGGACCTCAAGGGGAGATGAAGTAACTGCTGTAAGGAGAGGAGGCTAATGGGCTGTGCAGCTGCTTCTCCTGATGGCATTCACTGCTGATGTTAGCAACTGCAGCTGGTTTATATCTCTAAGATTAAGGACATGGTGAGCTTTAGGGTTAGATTTTTTTGGAAGATAGAAAGTGTAAACCTGGGTAATTTGCATTAGTTTTAGAAGGTGGAGTCAGATTAAGGTTGGGAAAGCAATGTGTTTTGATCATAGCGTAGTTGGAATTAGAAGGTGTTGATGTCTTGTTGGAGGAGATGACTATTCTAAGATGTTGGTAAGGACCGGCAGGTGCCTTAGGGAGAAGGAAGGTGTGAAGGGAAGGAGAGAGCAGGCTCCATTTACATTTCCTATCAAAAAGCTGTTCCGTTACTGCCCTCTTTTCCAGTTGAGTGGGCATGGTAGGTAAACTCTAAGGCTGGGATTACAGTCTGGGTTATTAAAATGCTCTGAAAAATGGAGGCAACTCGAATTCAGGACTGTTTCTAGTTAAGGTCACTGAGCAATGACCAAACCTGGGCTGAAATAGCTCACTATGGGTGAGCTATTTCTCCTTTGAAAGGGAGGACTGTGGGGAGATGCGAGAAAGTGCTGGAAAGTACCCTGGTGATGGTGGTGTGGTGTGGCAGGGGAATCATGTCCCATTTATAGCTCTTCCCTCCTGGAGTTAACAGGTTACTTAGAGAGTTAAACTTAGGGTAGGTTTAGGGTTTAGGAATGGGGAAAAACATGGAGATAGGATATTATGTGTTTGCAAAGCTGGATCCAGACTATTTTAGAAGCAGCACCAAAGAAGGTCTTCAGGATATTCCCCAGGGTGGGCCAACTCAGCAGGCCCTAATTGATGCTTTTGTCAAAGCTGAATTTAAGTGAGCATTGAACATCATTGAGAAAGGTCTCTGCTGTGGTCAAAAGGGGCAAGTAGCCCTTTTTTCACCTGTTCCCTAAAAGAGTTTGCTGGCTCCTATTTCCTTCTGCAGTTGGTGTTTACACTTGGGCCAAACTCTTACACTCAGGATCTGTTAAAGGAAAAAGTACGGAACTAGTGCAGGAGTGTGTCTTAGATGTTGCCAGGCTGCTTGAGGCTGGTTTAAGGCTTGTTTTTTTTACCCGTTAGGACCATTCTTTTGGTGGAAACTGAGTGCAAAACTCTTGCTATTAGAAGGTTTCACTGGGAAAAATTTGCACAGAATTTCTCTCTTTTACCTGCTACTTTTCTGCATATTTCATGGATCTTATAAGCCATATTATGACAGGGGAAATTTAACACTCTAATTGTAAGCACATGCATTAATCAGCTCATAAGGAGTACCACATGTGAAAGACACATGCACTTGTGAGTCTGAGTTATTACACGTTGCACTAAGTTTTTAAGAGACCTTTAGAAAATCATGGTAAGCAAAATAAAACCAAATATGGTAGGACAAGCAAGGAAAATTATCATTAGGAGAACTTTGTTGGACTTCTAGTAGGTTGTATCATCATACAACATCAGTCATCGAGTCTTCAATTTTTTACATTTGTAAGTCACCACAACACCTGCAGGTGTTATGTATGTCATGCTTTTGAATGTAGTGTTAGAATTTGATTGTTAGAAATTAATTACCCACAATAGCATTATTTAAACGTCAACATGTTGTGATTAGAATTACTTGAAAAAAGTAGGAATTGTTTCATTGTTATTTAATTTTTTTTGGTCAGAATTTGAATCCGTTCTTTGATTGATGAAATACCTTAACAGACTTTAAAGGCACATTTTGTTAAATATGTGTATGCTGGCCATAATTTGAGCAATTCCAAAATAAGGTTTTGTTTTATAAAGGATTCAGAATATGGGTGATTCCTACACATGAAAAATGGACAACTTCTTCCATGCAAGAAATATTATTTATACAACCACTTGCAATACGTCATTTTACCAACAGACACCAAAAGGGAAAAGCTGAATTTGAGGCCATAAAAAAAAGCAGCATCATTTGGCTTCTTTGCTCAAGAGAAGGGAGACAGTATGTCTTCGCTGTCTGACACCAAAATTACAAGTTTCTCACTTCGCATAGTAATGAGGCTCAAAGAAATGCTTGAGGTATATTTGCAAAATGGATCTCTTCTGTTGTGCTTAAAATTTCCCCATATATTCCCCTCACACCCTGGGAAAATGAAATTCCAAGCCTAAGTTACTGAAACTAACTTCACTTCTTGTCTTTTGAACCCTTGGGTTGTTCTTGGTGGTTCTGTGCAGGTCCACAAAGACAGCCTTAGCAGCCATGGACAAACCAAAATAATGACTGAAATGTTCCTAGTTATACATTCCTCCAGAAAGTCAGAAGTGGTCTCCCTTTTCTGTTGAGTGAGACAAATATAAACAAAGTTTCCACTAATTTTGTCTCTCTTTTTTTTTTTTCTCTCCACATTTTTGCAGATTTGGCTTGTCAATGTGTGGCTTAATAACAGAGGATAGACGTATGTTCTAAAAAAGTCATCAAAGACTGATCAGCAGTTGTGTGTGTCTCTAAATACAACCATGCCAAAGGCAGTGACTTGCTTAAAGGCCTGAAAGGCCTCACCATCTGGATTTCCAAAGGTTAGATGAACAAAGAAGGAAATAAAAGAGAAATATTAAGCACTGTGAGATCATTACAATTGATTCTTAAATGGAAAAAAGCCAACTGGGAAAAGGTAATGTTTTGTAAAAAATGTCCCATAACTTGCCTTTTGTTTCTCTGTGTGATTTCAAGAGAAATAAATAAAATATTTGCAGGTATATCTGGTTAGAGGTGTAATTAAAGAGCCAGATTCTGCCTAATAGTGCTCAGTGAGAAGACAAGAGCAATGTACATGAAGTAAAATACAGGAAATTTTACGCAAATACAATTAATATTTTTTTCACTGTAAGGGTAATTCAGCACTGAAGCAGGTTGTCCAGAGAGGTTGTAGAGTTTTCATCCTTGGAAACATTAAAAACCTGAGTGGAAACAGGCCTGGACAACCTGCCCTGGTTGACCCTGCTTTGAACAGGGGACTGGACTACACAGTTTCCAGAGGTGCTTCTAACCTCAGCCATTCTGTCATTCTGTTAAATACCTTTTCATATAGAATAACTTTTATGATTTTAGATTAACCACAGTAATAAAAAAGAACACTCAATACACTAATGGTAAATTGTCAGGGGAATTAAGAATCTAAAAAATTTTAAAATGTATGATTGAGGTTTTAAGACCTAAGTGTTGGAAGTCTGTTTTGAGAGCCCAGCATGTATTCCCATCTGGTTCTATATTAGTTTGCAAATCTGGACTTTGGCTCCTTGATCACTTAGCTTATTTTGAAAAACATACTTCAAAACTGCTGTTTTCCTGCAGTTGCATGGGAATTGAGCTTTACAATGAAGTTCTCCTCTGAACTACAGTGCACATTTTTCAGGCATGCTGTAATAGCTTGGTGTGCTGCCCACAAGCATTAAACTGCTACTTGATCCAACCCTAACTCTGACAAAAAACATTTTTCCCCATGCTACTTTATCACCTGATGTTGTGACATTTGAAATGATTAGCTGATTACTTTGGGCTCTGTAATTTGTTCAGAAGAGCTTTTACAGCCACAAGCTCAGTCAGAAATGTCAGGTTTATTGTATTTCAACATTTTCTTCTAGATGTATTTTCTCAGAAATGGACTCCTTAATTTCATTTTCTGTTAAAAACTCAATGATGTCCACTCAGCACATTAATAATTCTTGTAATTACAGAATTACAAAGTGAGAGAGTATTTTCCCATGTACAGTTATGTCTTCGTGTGACTGAGCAAGAGCTCTGTGCAATGATGTCATGGACTCAAAGTTCAAAGTATTTATGCTGGCTGGAAAATAACTTCCGAGATTTTTTAGAGTGGTTAGAAGTATTACATTTGAAGAAGACACCTGCTTGAAGAGGGTCACTCCTCATCAGCAGTGTCAGTATGAGCAACATTGTACCTTAAACATGAAAATTTTAGAAATATTTCATCGTTTAATTCACATTCCCTGTGAAGGGAGGTCTGTCACCCATGGGCAGGCATGTCCTCAGGGTGCCTTTGCTGAACGGTGCAGGTGTGCTCCTGGCCCTCACCCGTGGTGAGACGTGGGCAGGTAGTGCCTGCACCATGGGAGCAGGACAGCATGGGAGCTGCTGCCTCGTCTTCCCTCCCAGATCTTTCAGATCTTCTGTGCTCATGGACAATTTCTTGGCCTGTTTTCTGGGAGCATGACCTTGCCTAGTATATACATTAAAATCAGTTGTGTACAAGCCACTGAGACCAGCAAATACCATTGCTTTCCTAGTTTTCCAGTCCATAATCCATGATTTATCACAGATTTCTGTCTGGCAGACCACTGTGAATATGGATTAAATGATTAGTTATTTCTGAAAAGCATCAGCAAGCAGAATTGGGTTAGCAAGTACAATCTGATGTCTGCAAAACCAAAATTCCACGTTTTAATAGACTGGCACTCTGTTTTTCACAGAGAAGTTAGCCTTCATACTGTGGCATTTCCATAAGCCACCTTTCAGTGACTGGGCAGTAGGGTCACATGTGGGAATTCAGGAAATGTGAGAAATTGCTGGGTCCATTCATTTAATGAGAACTGTGCATTTGTGCTTACAGAGAGAAATTTTATCAGCCAGGGTACTACACCACAGTGCTGGTCATTGCTGAGGGACCCTGGGACTGCTTCTCGGCTTGCTGCTTGAATTGCAGGTCAGGGGTACATCCACTGAGGTCAGTGGCGTTTTATCAGCGGAAAGGTAGCCTGAGAGGGTAGTCAGAGGTTAAAGAAATTGTCAGACCCACATGAGGGTTTTAAGCACAGACATTGAGACAATTCCCAATTTTACAAAAATTCTTGGCTCTCAATAAATCACAAAACTTGACAACAGCTCTGGATTTATTGAGGTTTTTTTCCTTGCACTTTGGAAATAAAAACTGCTACCATCCTGTGATAAATATTGAAGGGAAAAGTTAGATGCTCAAGATAACGGCTGAAGGAATAACCAGCCACATTTGAATAGTGTAGCATGCAGTTCAGTTCAATTTCTAATTCAGGTCACTAGTTAATGATCAGTTAGTAAATGAGCATCTGCTTAATTGTATTATACGGCTACTGTTGTTATTTTAAACAGTATGATTAATTTTTATTTTCCATAAATCTGCTGATTGTTTCTATCAAGAACAGGACATTGTCCTTTCCCAGGACAGCTCCCCTCAATACCTGAGTTTGCTGGGTTTGAATGAACCATGGGGTGAAATGTATTGCAGAGTTTGGTTCAACTGGTTTCAACTAAGGCATAAATCAGACAATGGGAAAAGTAAATGGGAAATTGTATGTTGATTAAAGGAAAAGGAATTAAGAGTACTTATGAGGAGCAGCTGAGGTCACTTGGTTTGTTCAGTTTGGAGCAGAGAAGGCTGAGGGGAGACCTCATCGAAGTCTACGACTTCCTCAAGGGGAGCAGTGGAGAGGAGGTGCTGATCTCCTCTCTCTGGTGACCAGCAATAAGACATGAGGAGATGGAATGAACCTGTGTCAGGGGAAGTTCAGACTGGACATTAGGAAAAGGTTCTTCACGGAGAGGGCGGTCAGTCAATGGAACAGGTTCCCTAGGGAAGTGGTCATGGCACCAAACCTGTCAGAGTTCAAGGAGTGTCTGGACAACGCTCTTAGTCATAGGGTTTAGTTTTAGGTAGTCCTGTGAGGAGCAGGGATTTGGACTTGATGATCCTTATGGGTCCCTTGCAACTTAAGATATGCTATGATTCTAAGAAAAAAAACCTCTTAGTGTAATCTGCAGATTGGAATTAAGAGTTTTCTGTAAAAGTTGGCAATATAATCTGATTTCTTTTTTTCATACCACTGTAAGAGGAAAACTATATTCTGAGACTAAAAGATGTGTGTGCACACATCACTGAGTTGCATATAATGTAGTGAATTTCACAGTTTAGGGTTTAGTGCTATAATTGAAGGTCCAACATATTATTGGCTGACATGTGTCCATCTTTATTCCAGTTTTAAATATTTCACAGTAGACTGAGGATGTTTGATTTCAGACAAAAAAAAAGTCTTTTGACCTTCACATGGAAGTGAAAAATACTTTTGCTATTTGCATAACGAAAGAAACCGACAAGACTGAAAGCTGCAATTTTCTGCTTCCAGCTTCTCATGACAGAAGCTGTACAGTTTTCTCTTGCTGTATATTAAAGCTGTGTCCCTCCTGTAAGCCATTACATTCTAATTATCAAATTACTCTATTACAGGATATAAGTCAGAAAATGGAGAAAAAGCATGGATTTTTGTGAACTTTGCAATAAAATCAAGTAGTCATTGATTTTAAAGTATTTATAAATGAAATATTTAGCGGACAAGAGTTGGATGTCATGCAATTTTTAAAATACGGTTATATAAGAAAGCAATTATGCAGTTAATAATATTAATTGCCAATATTTCTTTCTTTTTTGACTTAGTAGCAACAGAAGACCTCTTGACTTTTCTGGAACTGTTGGTGTTCGAGTAAGCATGTAGTATGCTTGCTCAAGTGTAAGCATTTTTCATTCAGTCAGTCAAAGATGAACCTAATGGGGAGTCAACCAGGCACAGTTAGGTCTGTGCACACAGACAAACCTACTGACGTGAACCATCTTACTGTGTGAAGTGTTGCTGCCCTGAGAAGGGTGGCAGAGCTCCCGGTGACTTGTATAGTGGCAGCCTTTACCCACTAAATCCAACTGGATTATCATGTGAACAACAATTTGGTGCAAGCAAAGCAGTGGCTATGCATGACTGTAATGGTTGTGGCACTGCAGTGCACCTGAAGTCTGTGTTTGTTGGTTGACCATCTGTCCTACCTATAGTGTCTGTAGGAACCAAGTATTCGCATGGCTGCAGGTGGGCTTCAGTATCGTGAAAACACTTGATCTGCAAGAAACTTAGCCTAAATGCACCTATGTGGTAAGCAAGACTGTGCAGAAGGGACACAAGAAAATATGACAAGCTTTGTATTAGGATTTACCTAACAAATTGAGCACTCATCAAGCCACAGAATTCAGGCTGCTCCTGCATCTCTCTGTCTGTCTGCACTGTAGGAGGAGATATATAACTTTCTAAACGTGGTCACATTCTTAGATTGAAAATGTCTCACAATTTTTACTCTAACTCAAATTCTTTTTAAAAAAGAAAGCTTGTAACACGGAAATATTACAGGTATTTCCTGCCAATATGCTTTTTCTAGGTGGAAATTTATAGAAGTGGTAATAATTTTTTTTCAGCAGATGCTCCTCCCCAAAGACTCTGACAGGGGTGTAGGTCTCACTGTGTGAACATACATGTCTTTGAGAAATTAATGAACAGGGCATTCTTTTTCTAAAGTCTGTTACAGCTAACCGTGAGGTTAGCAGCAAATCCTGCCCAGTGTGTTGTTTGAAGCTTGGTTTTGTTGCTCATCTGTAAGTCAGGCATTATACGCTTATTTTTACACTTCTGCTTAGACCACAGGTAAGGTTCATGTAGTCTGACTTGGCTGATAATTCTATTTCTTATTCATTACCTCACACAAGAGGGAGCCTTTTTGGCCTATCAAGCCTGTAAACTCTTTAATGCATATTAAACAGTTGAATGTAATTGCTTCTTGCTACCTATGGAACGTATGTGCACTGAATAATGTGGGGAATGCACACAATTATCCCAGAGATTTGCTTCCCGGTATAAGCCTTCTAATGAAAAAGTGGACAATAAAATGATTGAGATCATGAAAATTTAGGTCCTTCAGTTGGTGTCAGTCATAAATGCCTGTATCATTCTATCGCACTACTTTTAGGACTTAAAAAAATATATTGGACCAACAACTCCTACAGCATTTTAGAGGAGAGGACTGTGGAGTACCAAACGCCTGTGAAAAAAACAGGACTGAAATGTCATATGCGTTGGTTGACACAGAAGCTTTAGAAGTCTAGTGAAAAATAAATTTAGCTCCCAGGTGGGCAGGGTTTTTCAGTCAGTGGCACTGAACAGCACTGCTGGCAGCACTCACCCAGTCTGCTTTTAGGCCACAAATACTAATGACAGTGGTCAGCCCTTGCACTGGTCCCTCTGTTTTTTTGTATGTTAAACTCCTGGGTTTACGTGTAGTTTCTACCTCACTTTTTCAGGACCCAGAGAGCTTGAGATAAAAAACATTGGAATGAAAAATGATGTTAATTCCACAGAGGAATGCTGGAAGCCTTAGAGGAGATTCAGTTCTTCTTCAAATGACAGCACCTTGAAGAGTTTCCTGGAGCCAAGGATAAAAGAGTGCAAGAAGGATCATTTCTCTGTTACAAAGCTACTTATGAACGGTGCTGAGTTCCTGACATAGTCCAGGCAAAGGTAATTTAAGTAATATTTTCTTCAATTTCTCATCCTTTGCTTTGCCAAGGGTAAAAATAAGCTCTACCATAATTTTATTGTCTTCTAAAAACTTTGCATGTTGTCTTCCCATGCCTTCATGAATGATGGGATAAAGATATCTTCAGAAAAGAGAAACACTTTTTTAAGGTGGAGAAAACAATGTTAAATCACAGAAACCATGTTTTTCCCATGAAACAAAAAATGCCATACCAAGCATCACTTTCAAGGGACATTGACTGCTCTTACAGGTTAACCAGAGGGTAGGCTCAAAGGGATCAAACAGAGGAGTCAGTAAGGAAGCAGAACAAGGGTGTTTGGTGTTTATCAAAATGCTGTTTTGGAGCCTTGGTTTAGAGCCAGAGACCTGTGAGGATCCTGTGAGTGGAGGCTACCAGAGAGACATTGGCTACTGCAGCAATGCACATACCCAAAGTGCTGCATCTTATTTTGAGGCATACTAATAAATTCTGCAGTAATGAAAGAATTAGGGCTGGCAGCCCTCCTCCTGTGCTGTCCTCCATCAAAAACTTTATGCTTTTCTCCTGCCACAATGGAGTCTAGCACTCATATGACATTAATTACTATTTAATTATTACATTTAATGAATTTTTACTAATTAATTGTTCCCTGCATAGTGGACAGTTATTGAGGAATTTAAGAAAATGGGCAGTTTTAAAGATCATGTTAGATTCATTCTGTAGAAATAAAACTATGCTCAGAAAGCTGTTAACTTGACTTTTAGGTCTGATACAAGTCTTGATCACCAGAGGGAGTTACAGCATAATTTATTAAAACATTTTTCAGGTGAGTATACAGTCAGCTCAAGTCTTCCACACAGAATACGAGGGACTTAGTAGATCTAATTCATTTTATATTCATATTCATAATTCATGTTTCTTAACTACTCACCATATATATAATAGTATGCACTCAGGACCATCAAAGAGCTCTTTTGGGTCTTGGTGCAAAAGAATCACTTGCTTCTGTGTACTTTACTTTTTATCAGCACGAGGTATGGAAAACCTGAGCAGGAGTCTGTGCTTGTTGCAAACAACCAAGGACTGTGTGAGGAATGGAGGATCCCTGGGGACTGAGATGGGGACGCATGTAAAGAGCTGGGAAAAGGGTACTCTGGCTCCCGCAGTGACGTTACCTGCTACCAGATCCGCTTGTCCCTCAGCAGCCCCACTCCTGTGTTTGAAGTCGGTCTAATCCTTGAATAGGGTCATCAGCCCGCAAGCAGCCTTTTTGCAAAATACTACTATGATGGAAAGAAGACCTCTGAAATTTCTGGGTTTTCTTATTAATATCCTTTTTACTTACAGAAGGGAAGTGCAATCACCCATGGAAGACACACTTCCCCTTGCCCACCCTGTCACTGGAATCCACGTGCTGCTCTGGCTCATGCTGTCTGGTGTCAGGTTTGCATGACAAGCCACGCCAAATGCTTTTGCAAAGTTCCCTAGTGAACTTTATAGTCATTTGTTTGGGCTATCAGAGAGGGGAAAACAGCTACCTAGAATTCTTTAGTCTCTCTCCAGAAGCAAACTGAAGTTTCCATGTTTTGTGGCACAGGTCTTTGGTCATAAGCTGAAACGTCAAGTTTCTGCTGCCCTGTCTGAAGATAGGCAGTTAAACTATGGAAATTAGGTCAGGCATGCAAATTTTAGAACTGGTTTTGATGCTTACTTGTAGAAGGTTTCAGATAGCAGCTTGTGGTTGTCCCTGGCTTACATTGCATTCAACAGGACACTTTCTGACAGCAGCTGGTCCCCAGATTTCTCTCTCTCAGAAAGGGAACTGGGGCAGGAACAGCAGAGGGAGGAGGACATGCAAGCTACATGCCATCATCTCATCACCTTTTCGCAAGCTGGCAGTGTAGGTGTTGAGCCGTAGAGCAGGATTCATGGACAGGATATATTCCACCTAAGGAAGCAGCAGTATTTCCCTATATCTGCCACAAAATCACTCTCTATGAGAGATGCAGCATCCAGCTCTGTTTAGAGACCTCTCTGTTACTTCTGACCATGATCTTGTGAAACCTCTTCAATCATTGTGTTTTATGGCAGTAGAAAAAAAATTCAGGTATGCTGATCAGTTAGTCTTACTTGAGGTCCTCTCTGAATAAAGCCAATAGGATTTAGAAGAACAGTATTTTCCTTATTTACTCTGAAATAACTAATATGACCGATTTGATGAATTAGAACCATTGTTTTTCTGGATAGACAGTATATACACAGCAAGAAAACAGAAAGGGAATAATTTAGTAGAGGGCATCAGTGAAATAATGGGAATGAAACCGTAAGTCCTGCAATAAAGAGCAGTATACCATATTAGATGTGAGTGAGCAGAATATAAGAAGATCAGGTTACTTCATTTGGACATGGATATATGAGAAGATGTGATCATGTTCCTTGCTTATCATGCTGGGGTATCATTTCACAGCAAAAGAGTCACTGTGAGTTACAGGCATTAGTTACTGAAATTAATATTTGTATCCTGACAAATGCATCCACCTAATAACATGGGAAAGATGCATTCTTTTCAGAACTCTAGTTCCTCTTGCTCAACACAAAAGTCACACAAGCCAATGCAAATGGCAGAAGGCATCTGGGACACTCATAAATTGTCATTTCCCTTTGCTACTTGTCCTCTTTATAAGTCTGCCGTTCCCCAAGGCACACTGATCACATATTAACACCAGCAGTAGGATGCGTTACCCTGTGGGAAGGGGAATGAGCAGGTTCAACTGTCTGTCAGGTGTGACATTTCTCCCCTTCATGGCCATAGGACCATCAAACAATTTGGGCTGGCAGGTGGAGTTTGACCTCCCTGGCTGACACTGGGAGGTCTCCAGTCCAACCCCCTGCACAGAGCAGGCTTTGCCAAGGGGTCAGACAAGGTTGCTCAGGGCTTTACCCAGTTTGAGCTCAAAATCCTCCAAGGATAGAGATGGCCCCAGCACTTACTCTTGCTGTGTCCTGCCTGTCCCTGAAACTCTCCTCAATTTGGAATTCATTTTGGGTGCTGCTGATAAAAGAGGTGTCTTCTGCTTACTGTGACGATTTGTATAGGGCTAAGAAAAAAGGGACTGGCTGTAAAGTTTATTGATCAGGCAAGATCAATACTTCGAAAAAGTAGTAATAGCTTAGATGGCTACTAAACACATCACCATTATTATCTGGCAGCTCATGGCTTGGACAGGAATACCCTTCACTCGGTGAAAAACTGGCTGGCCAACCATGCCCAGAGAGTGGTGGTGAATGGAGTTAAATCCAGTTGGTGGCCGGTCACCAGTGGTGTTCCTCAGGGCTCAGTGTTGGGGCCAGTTCTGTTTAACATCTTCATTGATGATTTGGACGAGGGGATCAAGTGCACCCTCAGTAAGTTTGCAGACGACACCAAGCTGGGTGGGAGTGTTGATCTGCTGGAGGGTAGGAAGGCTCTACAGAGGGATTTGGACAGGCTGGGTCGATGGGCCGAGGCCAACTGTATGAGATTCAACAAGACCAAGTACCGAGTCCTGCACTTCAGTCACAACAACCCCATGCAACACTACAGCCTTGGGGACGAGTGGCTGGAAAGCTGCCTGGTGGACAGCCAGCTGAACATGAGCCGGCAGTGTGCCCAGGTGGCCAAGATGGCCAACAGCATCCTGGCCTGTGTCAGAAACAGCGTGGCCAGCAGTACTAGGGAAGTGATCATCCTTTTGTACTTCGCACTGGTGAGGCTCCACCTTGAATCCTGTGTTCAGTTTTGGGCCCCTCACTACAAGAAGGACATTGAGCTGCTGGAGCGTGTTCAGAGAAGGGCAACAAAGCTGGTGAATGACCATAGCACAAGTCTTACGAGGAGCAGCTGAGGGACCTGGGGTTGCTTAGTCTGGAGAAAAGGAGGCTGAGGGGAGACCTTATCACCCTCTACAACTACCTGAAAGGAGGTTGTAGTGAGGTGGGGGTTGGTCTCTTCACCCCGCTTACTGGCAATAGGACGAGAGGAAACGGTCTCAAGTTGCACCAGGGGAGGTTCAGGCTGGATATTAGGAAGAACTTCTTCACTGTAAGAGTCATTAGGCGTTGGAACGGGCTCCCCAGGGAGGTGGTGGAGTCACCATCCCTGGAGGTGTTCAAAAAACGTTTAGATGTGGCACTTCAAGACATGGTTTAGTGGGTTTAGCGGGCATGGTGGCATCAGGTATACGGTTGGACTTGATGATCTTTGAGGTCTCTTCCAACCATAATGATTATATGATCATATTGCTTCACAAAAATATCACTGCAAGTAATACTGAGTTACAATTTTATTGCTTGCTATTACTACTAGTATTGATACAGGGTGTATTACTATGAAGATAACTTATAAATCAACCACCGAAGCACTGTTTCTACTTGCACCATTTCACTCCTTAAAAAAAAAAAAGCTTTTTTAAGGCTGTTCGCAGCACATTGCAGTAATGTTCTTAAGTTATTACCTTTAAATCACTATACAGTAGTTTGTTTTTGTGGAGAGGAAAAAAATTCAGGGCCACGCTGGACAGTTATGTAAGCCGCAAGGCTGCTATGCAAAAATGACAATTTTGTCACATGTATCTATTGAAGTAAAATTTCAACTGTGTGTTATGGCAAAGGCAGTTAAATACAGGTGTTCCATGTGGCAGACAGTCTTTTTGCTGAAGACCCAGGGCTGTGACAGAGGAGAAATAGAAGAATTCCTTAGCGGATACATGACAGAGGAAAGAAGGGTAATTGGGGAAAAAGTTAGAAAAATATGACTGTGGTAGAATCGTGAAGAAGACTTTATTTTGCCTTTCTTTTTTCAGACTCGAAGTCTGTGGTTACTTTCTGAATGTTCCTGCATGACTTGTTTCCAGATTTCTTTGACAACACCATATGCCTTTTTCTCGATCTCAGTTTCTCTGTGTATTCAAAATGTAAGTTGTCCACAGCAGCACCTGTACAGCCACATGGTTCTACAGTTTTTGGAGATGTTGTACAAACAAACAGCAGCAGCAAGCCAAATTCTGCAGTGTGTCCATTCATAATCTATTACAGAAAACTAAGATATAGGCTTTCCCAGTTGAAATAACATCTTTTAAATCTACCAAAAATTTTATGCTCTGGAACTTGTAATCCATGTTGATTTATTTAACAAAACTTAACTCAAGGATAGGCGTGTCAGTAAACCTTCAAACAGGCTCAGCACACAGAATAACTAGCACAGCCTTCCATTGAAAAATACATCCCATTTAAAATTTACCCGTTCTTTCTGAAGGAGTGAATTGTATCTTCTGCTCTGTATTTTCTATGGGAGGAAAAGGTATGGCATTAACTTTTCTGAGGTTTTCTGGCTTTTTTTTTTTTTTTAAATAAAAGGTAGCAATATGCATTGTCTTAACTGCAGATCAGTAAGGAAAAAGAAACATACCATGCTGTTTTCTCCTAATATATAACTCCTCCTTCCTGCTTGGATACTTTACATGACACCAGCAGAACAGAGTTTTGACATGCTGCCCGTGGCTGTGAGGGTGGTGCATGGACAATACCTGCCATCGTATGTCACTTGCACTGAAGCAGAAGTGTCCCGGACGTGCCCAGCCTGGCCAGTCGCATGCGGTTCAGTGCAGGCTGTCTTTAGGCAGCACACAGATCTGGATATAAGTGTGTTATTTCGTATTAGCTAGCTGGTTCAATGCATAAAGTCATCTGCAGCACAGAAAAATCTGTTGACTCGTTTGTTTTAAATCTTAGGCTTTAATGCTGAAATCTAAGAATTTAAAACCTGGCAGGATTTGAAGAGGGCAAGAGCATGATACTATGCAAAAATTGCAGCAACCTGAGCTACTCTACTCCCCAGCATTTCTTTGCCTGGATGACTGAATATACCTTACACGAAAAAAAAATCTTCCTCTTAGACAGACCTTCTTAGTTTATTCCAGTGTGATTACTTTTAGGTACCTTATATACCACTTTTTTGACAGGCTGGTGTCACTTCAGGTATTAAGTTAATTATGAAAGCACCCTCCAAATAAGTCTGATTTGTTTTGATTAACTAGTGGTGGTCTTTGTATGTGCAGGGTTTGGGACCTTTTTTATTGAAATGTACTTAACAAGTATGTAAGACAGTCTCTGACAGCATAGTTTATTTTGTTTTCATCCCAGAGGTGACAAAATTCAGTGTGACCTACTCTGCCAAGAAGCCTTGAGTTGGCTTTGCTCAGACACCCTGGAATATAACTATACAAACACCTGGGCAATCTGGGGCTACGTTAGCTGTGCCTGTGCACATGACACTTTATCATACCCACAGAACAAATATAAGTATGCAAACAGATGTAACTAGGTCAAGAACTGACTGAGAAAGAGTAAACTCAGACAGCCTCTGAACTATTATCATTAGGTGGGATTATTTAACAGACCTGAATGATGGCACTTGTAAAATGTAACATGTGTGTGTTTGCTCTGCTGAAGTGATTTAGGACTCATAAAATCATTAAGGCAACCAAGCACAAGTTTATATTTCTAGTCCAAACAGTGCAAGTATTTCTTTCAAAGATCCTGGTTGAAGATAGCTTAAATGGATCTGAAAAGCATGTGAATCGATTTTGTTGACTGGCATGTGTTTGAGTAATGACTGGTAGACATAGCTACTTGCACTGCCCAGTTCCAAATGCAGAAAACTGAGTTCCATTCTAGAGGAAAAAAAATCATTTTAAAGAAGGAATAGTGTATGGTTGTCTAGAATTGTCATAGGCACATTATTCCCTTTCCAGAAAACTATTTCTTTCTTCCTTGGTGGATACCGATGTGCACATTTCTGTATGCCATTGTGTACCAGTGTAGAACTTGTCTTGTCTTTACTACTATTTAGTTCAAAATAAAAATAAGTGGCAATTTATTTGCTAGACTTTGGTGGATTTGTACGAAAGTATTTAGGATATAAATAGTTGCTCAAATGGCTTCAGTAATCCATGCCTTAGTGTCATTTGATGTTCATATGCTACAGCACTGATGAAATAATAATACCTAATGAACTTGTCTGAAAATGAGGAAATGTTGGGTTTTCTCATTTTTTTGTTTTTGAGAGGAAGAAAGTGAAATATAACATTTTATATCAAGCTTTTTTCCCTCATCTTTTTAATAGGAAAAAGATACTTGCCATTCCTTTTTCAATAGATTTTTGCCATGCCTCAACTATGGGGACCTAGGGAGACATAGTCAGGTCAACAATGAATTCTGCCGTATACTCTCATTAATTACATGGCCATTCAAGACAACTGTCTCCACAAAACAGAAACTCACTTTTCGATCTACAGGGCGGACAACACTATTTCTTAACAATTAGCTTCTTGATGACCAGAATGTGGAGATCTGCTGATGCATAATTCATGGTGTTGTACAATGTTAAATGTGAATAATGATTTAGTCATTGCCATCATCTATCTGTAGCTGAAAGTCTAAAGACCTAATTCCTAATGGTAAATTCTTCTCCCCTATGGAAGAGGAAGTGTCTTTACATTGTGTGGAGACTGCTGATAGCAGGTTGATTTTTTTGGAGGTTTTGGAAAGACATTTTTAACACTTGATCTTAAAATTTGTTAGCTGAAATTTCTTGGAAGAAAGGATGAGGTGCTGAAATTTATGTTTTCTCTGTTCATGGTGAATCTAAATACATGTACCAATGAGAAAGACATGTCTAGAAATCATAAATAGGATAAGTGTTTAAAGAACTGGGGTTTTATATATATATATGTAAATATTTTATATATCTACACATCTAAATCTATTTTATGAGAAATACTAAGACAACATTTATAAAACTTACTCTGTACTTAGGATATAACCTAAATAGGATGTATACTCTTTCTACGTATCCTAATTTTAAAAAATTATCCTATATTGCAAACTTTACAGATGCTGTAGCTGTTATCCAATATCTGCTTGACCTGAAGCTGACTTATGCAGTTTGGCTTCTAAATTCTGGAAAATTTATTAAAAGCTTTTGCTTGTTTTTTAGGTTTTCATTCCCATTGACAGAAGCTGCTGAGTCCATCTATGGCCTCTGTCAGTGGAAAGAAATACTTGCAGCTTTGTTTTGTTAGCAGCAGACAGGGTATTTTGTTCAGCTCTGCTGATGTGATTCCATTTTCTATTCCATTACACCTAAGACCACTTTTCAAATTTCAAAATAATTTGTTTGAGGAACACATTTTGTGGTGATTTTTTTCTAATATTACATTGACTTGGTGACATTATAGGGCTTATTTTCACTGTAAGAGCTAGACTTTATGTGCCCATGAACTGTAGCTGTGTGTTGGCCATCTGGAAAAACAAGCTGCTCAACAACCATGTAACTTACCTTTTGTCTAGTTTCTGACACTGTGGGGTTTTTTTCTGGGTTAGTGTTAGGCAAACACTGAAAGGAAGCTTTCCTTGAAACAATCTCCCTTCTCTAAGTAGCATCTTATTGAGTTACAAATTAACAAATGGTGTAATGCTCCTAAAAGTTTTTGTTAACAGCATTTCTGTATAATTTGATTCCATAGGAGCAAACATGTCCTCTCCTTTCCCTTTTCTGTGACCCCAAAGCAGAAGTAATTCACAGATTTAACAGCTTTGGAAGAAAGACATGTCTCTTTGTTGAACCAAAGTGTGGCTGCCTGCCACTTGCCTTGACGGAAAGGGCTGAGAGAAAATATTTAACTCTGTGTCTCACTATCTTTCTTGTTAAAACAAGTCTTATTTAAGAAAAGAGCATCTTCTCTATGGAACAGTGCTCCATATCCCCAGTGGTGACCAGATCTAATCAAACAGAGGCACTGACATGGGACTTAAATGATTAATGTTTAATTGATTAGGTGAGACATAAAACATCAGAATTTACTCTTGAGGGGATGTCGATATTTAAAACTGTCACCATTTAAGGCTGGGCTGGCACTTACAGCGGGTGGCAGATGCTCTCTGTTGACCCCGTCCCTTCCCAGAGGGGGAAGGAGAGGAGAAAAGGGAGAGAGACTGGCGAGTTGGAACTTAAACTTTAATACAACAATAACAGTGAAAAAAAATAGTATAAATAATATTATCGCTAATACTACTAATAATATAAATAGAAATATACTGCTCTCCCGACGATGACCGCAGGACCGCGTGCCACCCCGCAGCAGCTCACAGTGCTCACAGGGCAGGGCGGGCACCCGAACCTCCCAGAACTCGGCTCCACAGCAGGCGGGAACCGGATTGAGGGGTGCACGGTCAGGGTTGGAGGGAGGGGAGTGAACCGAGTCCCACCAGGATGTCAGCCACGAGGAAAAGAGACGGGGCTGACCCCCGTGATCTCCGAGCTTTTATACCACGAGTAATCACACGAGTGGGATGGAATACTGCCTTGGTTGGTCCTGGGTTACCTGAGCCCCCCTGCAGCTTCTTGGGGGTGCGACCCCTCCTCCGCCTTCCCCCACGAGGAGCCCAGCGGAGCCCAAGAGAGCCCGCAGGGAGCAAGCCCAGACATGCAGAAATAGTTCTGTTTCAGCCAAACCAGGACAAAAACCCAAATAGGAATTATTTAATTTACTGTCCTGGTGAAATTTCAGAGCTTGGCTCATTCTGTTCTTCCTAAGACTTCTGGTGATCATCAGCTGGAGCACTGCTCCATCTTAGCTAGCAAATTTTAATGTTCCTGTTAATCAGACACCAAACTATAACCAGGAGGCTTGCGTTTCACTGATGACTTTAGTAAATGTAAGGCTACTATATATGCCCTTGATGCAAAGACCAGAACTGACCATTAAGCTGATCTGGTTTAACATTCTGTAACATGTAGGCTGAAGAACACAAACCACTTACTTTCCCTTCAAGTCAAATACTTTCTATGTAAACTAAAAACACGACTTTTGAGAGAGACATCCAACTTTGTTTAAAGACTTCAAAGTAATGAAAAATCTCTCTCTTCTCTTGGTAAACTCTTCCATTTGACCTTATTGTTAAAAAACAGGTTCCTTACTTCCAGTGGGGTATTTTATTCTTCATTTCACTTCTATTAAAATTTGTAACACATCCGTCTGCAAGACTGTTCAAACCTAACTTATCACACATCTTTCTTAGGCTGACCAGAGGTTCTGAAAAAACATGTCTCAATTGGGCAACCCCTCCCCAGGGAAAACTTGCAGCACAGGTTTCTCAAGACCAAATTTCATCCATGGAGATGCCAAAAAACTCATTTAAAAATACCCTCTAAACCCACAACCAAATCCTATTCCATGTATGTCCTATCCTAAAAAAAACAAATAGCATTTTTTAGGCTACCATGTAAAACAGAAATAAAATAATAATAATTTTTTTGTAGGATAGAGCAGACAAAACAAAAAAAACTGAACAAGCATTGTCTTGTTAGTTCAGCTGCTGTAACCACCTTTTTGCTAATGTCTTATCATCTCACTCTGCATCTTGACCTAGTATATGAAGAAGCCAGAATTACAAGAATCTAAGATCTCTTTTGCTTCTTCTAGGCTGGCTTTTGTTGTTTCTCGTCAGGTCCAATGAAGTCAGGCTGAGCCTAAAATGTTTTTTTAAAACAATCTCAACTGCTCTAAATAAAGTGGTTACTCCTCATTATAACTTTGACATAGAGATAGGAGAAATGATCATTTGAGGTGAACCAGGAGTTGATGAGTCACTCAAGCCTCTAAAGTAAACAAAAGACAAATTAGAAATATATAAGGCTTTTTTCTGAAAGTTTGCAGTGTTTTATGAAATAATCTCAGGTTTGGGAAACTTGGGATAACTCTTGTGTCTGGTATTTCCCTTGTGTCTGATTTGGAATCCTGTCTGCACCTCTGAACATAGATGAAGACATAGGTAAAACTTTGCACTTGTCACAAAAGATTTAGATTGTCATCTAAAATTTCAGTTGACTTTGTTAATTGGTCTGCTAAAGTTAATACTGTGAACTCAAGGCACTGGTTTTTTTTGTGCCTACTTTATGTCCTGTCATTCACTGATTTCACCAGTGCCATTCATTCAGAAAAAAAGTGATGATACAGACCTGAAATGGAACTGAAACGGAACTCTCAGCTCTTCAAAGCTGGCCTTCTTCAACAGATTACGGCATGTTTATTCTTATCTGGTGTCTCAAAAATAGAAATGTCTTTGTAAGAGACTTGTGGCTTTTCCACAGTCAATGGGAAGAGGAAGGTATCACTGAATGTAATTCTGCAGGGCCCTTTACCAAGAAACACAAAGTACACTACTTTCATCAAATTTTATCTTCTCTTATTTCAACAAAAAATAAGGAGGAAGTAACAAGGAATAGTCAGAGGAAGGTCAAAATTTCAGCAAGACTAACTACGGTTTTCTCAGAAGAGATATATAATTCGCAAACACTTTTAGATATCATAGACTCGTCTTTTGATTTCTTTTTTGACAGCTGCTGTGCACTGCATTGTTTGTTGACTTATATTAGAAGATGGTTACATCGGTAAGTGGAGAATTAGCAAAGCTCTTCCACCACTGTCATAAGCTACACGTGGCAGCATAGGCAACCCAACAGGTAATACCTCACCCCAGTTCACAGGCTTGAAAGTTGGAAGCCACTGAAATGGCAGAGAGTGTAAAATATGGACATTTATCTCTGGGCATTAACTATGCTTTAGTTTTCTCTTTATAAAATGGAGGTAATATGAAAGTGATGTGAAGATGATTGGGATCTAAAAAGTAAATAGGACAGGGAAACTCTATGTTTTTTCCACTATGAAAATCAAGCCATTTCGTATCTGGCTGAGTATTCAAGAAATACTGATTTATTAACCTTATTGAATAATTACAATTCCAGTTAACACTAAGGTGAGATGTGGGTGCTCAGCCTCTTGGAAACATGGATGCAATAGCATCAAAAGTAATACTGCGGCTGAAGGAATTAATCCTCCCGCCCAGTGGAGGATTTGTCTCAACTTGCAAGTTCAGGAATTTTCCCACAGAGGAAAAAACCCAACCCTACTGATTTTTGTCTGTAATGCATAGAAAGTTTGTCATGTAAGGACCTGAACTGTCTTAGGGCTGCTTAGTATATATGTCCTGCATTTACCATGAAGGTTAAGCATAGTTGCTAAGATTTGTTAAATTTCTTGATCTGTGTTTCTCTCAATGGCACAACACAAACCTGTTTCTTGAAGCAAAAGCATATATCATACTTCACTGTTTCTAAGGAGTTCTCTTCTTACGTAAACCTTGTTTACATTATCCAGGTAGTGTACACAAAATGGGATACTTTCCCAGTAGCTGACAACCCGTAAGAAGAAAAAGGAACTTTAGCATTTTAATGCCACTGAAGTTTGCTGTGGGACTGGAGTAGTTTTAGATTTTCTCATGGCCAGTTATAAAGACAATAATTACATGGATGGGCTTGACAGATAGCATAGTAGAGCAGAGACATTCTTTTGATCATGTTTCTTAACAGCTTGTCAGTGAGGGCTTATGAAATGAAAATATTTTTTTGAAATCATACAGTGATGGGTCAGTTCAGTTATATCATGCTGTAAAACAGCTGACATAATACTAGGTAGCTGGGTAACCTCCCATGATGATAGGCTGGCAATGCAACTCTGACTTTTGCTTCATAATGGTCATGTAAGCGTGACGTGTCCTTAATGTACCCAAATGGCCATTGAAGCTTCCTGTCACAAACCCACTTCAGCTAATCAGTGTTTTGCTTGGTTTGAGCAATTTTCAACCTGGTTTACTTCAAGTAGATGTGGTACAGGTAACACGTGATTCATGAGCCAGCGTTTCTTGTCTAGCACATGTCCTGCCTCAGTGTTACTTCTGTTCAACAGTTTCTTTCTTTCTTTTTTTTTTTTTTTTCCCCAGACAAGATCAGTTTGCAAAATAAGTACCTCACTGTCGCTGCTAAAAATCGTAATTACAGTGAGGACTTTCAAGGCAATTTGGTGGGTGATCTCTTCTCATTGGATTTCAGTGGGATTTGGGTGCTTTTTTCCATTTGGGACCCTGAAGTGAGGGCACGGACCAGAATAAGTTCCTGGTGATGGATGGTCAGCCTTCTTCCCTTTATAGAGCTGTACCTGTTCCGTGTTCATTTCTTCTTTCTTAGTGTTGGAAAGCAATGGAGAAGAAATATGGCTTGGAGTAATTAAAACAAACAAAATGTTTAGAAAAAATTCAAATCTGTTTGATTTAGTAGCACTTTTTTTGAGAGACAAATAAAACGTAGTAAAACATTACTCAGTTATATAGCTTTGAAAAACATGTTCTGTGTTTTCCTCTGTATCTTGCCTAGAGATAAACGGCTTATAATTGAACTTCTACCAAAGGAAATTACATGAGCATCCTTGTATTCTGTTGGCCCAAGTAAGATATGTAGATATTAATTCAAATATTAAATACACCAAAATGGTAAAGTTTGGGTTTTGAGTTGGGTTTGATTGGGGTTTTTTCTTCCAGAATACGCTCAGCTGTTTATTCCTTCAAAGTGCAAGGAGGTACCTGAAGGTACCCACTTGGTACCTGAAAATTTACTGTTAAGCTTCAGCCTGCAAACTCATTTTCTTACATGCTAATCTGAAATTGAACAAGCTGACAGATGCTTCTCTGATGTGACCAGGTGTGCATGTGTTTTCTGAGAAATTTGGAAAGCATACCTGTACCCCACTGAATATTCTGTCAATATCAAACTGTAACAGAGGAAAAGAGGCTGTCATGCCTAAACAAACCAAAAATAAAAAGTAAAATTAAAACGGGGTTACTTTTTGTATAATCTTCATCTGAAGGAGCAAAAAATTACTGGGGAAGATGGACACTCAGAAAACCATGGTGGGAAGAATATCCTCTGTATTTCCATAGAGCCCAATAGTTACCCCTGTGCAATAGGCTGGATTAGGCAAAGCTGTCAGATGTAACAGAGTTGGCATTTGTAAGAGGAGGCAAGTTTTCAGTCATTTAGAGGGAAATCTTCACTATAAACCTTTCTGCCTTATCTGCTGTCTCTTCTCCTTCCTACTTTTCCAACCTCACTGGCATTATTCTGTGGCAAGAATGGGGAGCAATTACTTTTGTCTTCCTTTCCTTGAGTTTCTGTACTTATTGTCCAGGGTTTAGGGATGCCTCATCATCTGACTTTTCACTCCTGTCCTTAGTCATTGTCTAAAAATCAGTGGCACCTTCCACAGCTGACCCACGCCACAACTGGGTCATGTAACATCAAGTGTTAATGTTTTGCTGTCCCAAGAGTTTCTGGGTTTTCGGGAAGCTGAGGACAAATGCGAGCTGTATGGGCTTATATGGAGTATTTGCTTTAGACCTATGGGAAATTTCAACCACAAAAGATGTAAAAGGAAGAGAATGATATGGACACAAAAGGAAGATAAACAGCCTTTCAAATAACACATTGTGTTTGGCAAAAAAAAGCACATTTTTTTAAAGCGATAATTGATTTTCTCTCAGATACTATGAAGCTATCTGAAGAATAAATTATATCTTGGGTTGTTCTTTTTTCTGTTTAACATTCCCACCTCAGTAAAGCTTGAACATCTGTAACTAAAGGAGATATTCTGAAGGTAATCCTGCCTGAAGGCTAAGATTTTACATCTATTGTTATATATTTGTTCTTCTTTACTAAATCATTCTTGAACTCACTATCCTTAAATTAGCTTTTTCCTTTATTCTTCATATTTCCCTTGCCCCATTTTTGTAAATGAACCATGAAAGAATGCTTCTTTCTTTCTTCTCCTGCTTGTGTCTGTCAGGGTTTCAAACAGCAGGTTCTCCACGTGCTATGACTACGTGTTTGCTTAAGTAAGACTTCCAAGGAACGAGACAGGGAGAGGTCTTTAGGGCTAATTCATGCATAACGGTGTCACAGCAAATCTTAGATGAAGGTCGAGGTTTACATAAAGATTATAACTTCTCAATGTAATAAACGGTCTTCTAGATCTTTCGATTCTGCTTAGGTCGAAGGGAAACAGGGTTGATCTGTAGAGTAACCAGTGTTCGTTTCAAAGGCAGAAGCAGCTCTTTCCTCCTCATTTTGCAATATCCTGGCAGTTGACCCTTGTGCAATCTAACTGAAGGCTGCTTCTACAGAGCATTTGGCCCATCTCTTCTCAGCAGAGCCAGTAACCAAATCAGATGAGTGTGTCCACAAAGCAGGAAGAATAATGGCACAGCAGAGAGCCAAGGTGGCAGCTGTTTAGCAGAAGGACTCCCACATTGAGTTATCTGCAGAATTGCTCATGGCTATAAAACATAACCACAGTTTATGACAAAATTAGTATAGAATTAGGTTGGAATTAGCTGTAAGTCAGAGATAGCTGTAAATCAGTCAGCTATGTAGACCAAAGTCTGCAAAAACATTAGGTCCTATTTAGGTACCCAACTTCCGATAGGTTTCAACTGAAGGCCTCTGAAACATACAACAGGAGTAAATCCAGTATCACCAATGGGTTTAAAGATAACTGAACATTAAAAATGGAGCACTTGTGCCGCTGTAGTTGGCTAATACCATGTTATTCCTTGTTCAACAACACCTGAATGCTTACTAGCTGGCTTCTAATTTTTTTAAGTGTTCTTATTTCTAATACAAGGAAATGAATACATTCAACAAATTATGCTCTGGAACTTAGAATCATAGAATGGTTTGATTGGAAGGGACCTAAAAAATCATCCAGTTCCAGCCCTCCCTGCCATAGGCGGGGGCACCTTCCCCCAAACCAGGTTG